>NW_024090650.1:0-27384 GCF_014356525.2 Nilaparvata lugens
TAGGGGTAACCTGTTGTCTCCATAAATAAATAAATTGTATTCATTTTATTAGTTTCAATTTGATAAAGTGAATTTGAATTTGATTTGATTTGAAATTTTGTTGTATTGATGCAGTACTCGCTGGAAGGGCACCAGTTTGCCGTCTTTGACTTCCGTATGACGGACGACTATCGCTACATCGTGTCCATCTCCAACAAGTTCATCACGTGGGATCTGTCGACGAGCGACCTGACGCGTGACGTCAACCCTGGCCTCGAGGGCATCATGCAGCGTCTGTGTCTCTCACCCGACAACCGGTTTGCTGCCGCCTTCACCAATAACAATCAGGTGCGTTTAGGGATGTTCCAATAACAATCAGGTGCGTTTAGGGATGTTCCAATAACAATCAGGTGCGTTTAGGGATGTTCCAATAACAAACAGGTGCGTTTAGGGATGTTCCAATAACAATCAGGTGCGTTTAGGGATGTTCCAATAACAATCAGGTGCGTTTAGGGGTGCTCCAATAACAATCAGGTGCGTTTGGGGATGTTCCAATAACAATCAGGTGCGTTTAGGGATGTTCCAATAACAATCAGGTGCGTTAGGGGTGCTTTGATATGATATTAACAGAATAATTAGTTCATTGAACGAGCTTAGCGAGTTCTCACTTTTGACTTACTGAACGCCAAACTCGTTGTCCGTCTGTTTATATGTTCTGAAATAACTTTAGAGAGAATTGATCAGCTTCAAATTTTGAACACGAATTCATCGAACCTTTTTACAGGTCAAGTTCGTTGGACAACTAAATTGACTCACTCCTTCGTTCTTTTTCAGGATGTAGAAATAGCATTAAAAGTGCATAAGAAAAAAAAATTGTTTTCATTTATCATTTATTTAGCTGGAATTAGCCGCATGTTATTTCTGTAATTTTCCCATTCATTTAAAAAAAACTGATGCTATTTGGGAGTTATCACACAGACTGCTAGACTGACAGACTTTATGTACCAACTCATGATTTCAGCTGAATAATACACAAAATCTATTCAATCTATAAGTTCCATCTTCCGTTGACGTCTGTCTGCTGTCTGTTTTCTGCCTGTAACATGAATGAATTTTATTTATTTGCCAAAAACAAAATACAAAAAAGCTTTACAAAAAATAAATATAAGTATATGCTACTGCACTTAAACCAAGATACATACATTTATTAATTATATATAATAACGAAATGATATCCTTTACATTACAAACAATAGTTTTAAAATGAAGATTCAATTTATGATCACATGCATAAGTACAGTAGGTGAGGCAAAAACACCGGCAAAAGGAAGATTCCTTGTGCGCCAGTGTGAGTCGTAAATCAGCTTAATCAGGGATGTAATATATAAACTTGAATCTAGCGTATGAAGTGTTCGAAAATATAACTTATAATATGATGTGATTATTGTATAAAAGTCAACGGTTGGAAATAATTCAAGTTTAGCCATGCCTCTATGGCTCTTTTTTTGTGTTTATTATTTCGGAAATTATTAAGTGGAAATTCACTTTCTAGTATATTTATGAATTTACTGCTAATGTAGTAAAGTTGCCTTCTAAGAAGAGCTGAGTTGGTGTTATATATTTCATATTTCTTATTGTATTATGTCTAAGATTATAAGATTTATGTCATCGGCTAGAGGGAAATTATGCTCGTATTTAAAACTGTAATTTGTTATGCAACTAAGATATAACTGTCGTATAGTTTTAACATCAAATTCACTGAACAAAATCTTACTATCATAAGTTCTAGGTTTCTTTAAAATTGTCTTTATGATGAATTTTTGTATTAGAAAAAGGTTTTTACTATGGGTATCGAAAGTCCCACATACGCGCAAAGTTTCTTTTTCGATCCCCACGGAACCTACTACTGTAATATCATACTTTTGAAATATATATTTAGCTGTTTCCATAATAATCCTAACCAACTCTGTCTAATTACATGCTGCGGTACAGTAGAACAGTTCATGAGCAAGTTCTTCAACCCAGGGGGTCTCTAGTATTTGTTGGTAATCCAAAAGAAAGGCTCCATCAAATGTCGAAAGTCATGAAAGTATAATGATAAAACGTCAACAAGAGAACGGTTTGGCAGAGATCAGTTGTAGCCAAATATTCTGAAACTTCTCGCCTCAGATTTGGCACATTGGCCGTGAGAGGTGATAACAGTGCAAACCACAGTCTGCGGCGAGTCCCCACCTGAATAATAAATAATGCTGATGTCGGCATATTCCCACCGTCTGCTCTGCAATGCGTGCAGTTCATCGACACCAAAATACTCCAATACTGCTACAGAGATATCCACTTCAAAATGTCTGCACTGTTCCAACAAAACGCTGAGATACTACTGTAACAGAGACAAAATTATGTGAATAAACTTTTTCTATCATTGGTCTACTAACAGGTAACCCGTGCTGGATTTATTTTAAAACTTGACAAACTGAAAACTTGACCTAGTGGAATCTTGAAGAGTTTGAAATAGGCCTAGAACCATCGTCGGTTAATTGATAAACTATAAGTACAATTTCAAGTTATCAGTTGAGTAGTTGAGACGTGATGATGCGTCAAACATAATCGACCTATCCCGTACTTGTATGAGCCAGTTCTTTCCTTTATTATAGTATAAAGTATAGAATGTGATATAATTACTCCATGTCTACAACCTTAATAAATTTCACTTTCTTAGTATACTAGAGATAGATAAAAGTGTAACAGCCAAAACCGGTATCTTCTCAGTTCACTAGAGATTGACCATGGTGTAACAACCAACCAAAACCACTATCTTCTCAGTTCACTAGAATATTGACAATGGTGTAACAACCAAAACCGGTATCTTGATTTTTAATAAATCTGTGGTTGAACAATTTCTATAGTGAGGTCCACGTTATAATGGCAGTGTTCGATTAGCAATGGAATTGCTTTCCTTGTTTATCATTCAACAAAGGAGATAGCGTTATCTCTTTCTCGCTTTGCTCTGTTGCTAGATCGCCTTTCAACAATGTAGAATTGATTATTAATTAATAAAATATTTAATTATTTGAATTCATTATGAAATTATAGAAAAATATAACCTCTCGCTTAATAACATATGATTGATTATTTTAGACAAGAATGAACGGTTAATTTTACATCAATAAATCTGTATCAGCTACCGTCTATAGAAGCCATTGACAAGACAAAGGATCGGCAACGTTGTTCTCCTATCTTTCTCCACTGCCATTATAACGTGGACCCCACTATATACCCTTTTATCCACACATCAGAACGTGAGGTCCACGCTATAATGGCAATATTTGATCGACAATGGTGTTGCTATTCTTGTCTATCATTCAACAAAGCAGATAGCTCTATCTATTTCTAGCTCCACAACGTTGCCAGATTCAATCCAATTCAATTTATTACTTGTCATGGCTAAACAATGGTAAACATAGACACTAGTCACGCACATTAAAATTTTAACATTCATTTACAAAGTAAGACTAGATAAATTTTTAAAGTTGTTGTTATTTGGAAACTTATAAATAATATGTCAGTTACAACTCATACTTATATAAAAACAATAAAATCTGGAAACATGAACATTGCACTCGAAAGTAACACGATAGATTCTCAATACATTTTTTCAGTCATATTTTGTTTTTCTCTAATCATTTATTAGGGATTGCCAACTATAGGGACACTGGGCTATCAACCAGATTTTTAGTCTTGTCCCAAAAACTGTCAGTGTTTGTGCCGTCTTTAAGTGGTTCGGCAGTGAATTAAATACATTCTTACCCATATGCTGTGAGCTAGATTTGTAAAAGGTCTTATTGTGTGGCTCAATTCTCAACGCACCTCTGGATCTTGTGTTATGACTATGGATATTTGACCCTGTTATCCAATTTGTCTTGTATTTGAAGGCAAAGATAGATACGTAATATATATAAAGAGCAGGGACAATCATTATTGCCGCTGATCGGTAGAGAGAACGGCATGAGGATCTCGGTGGCTTTCTAAATATAATTCCAATAAAAGATTGTTTTCTATCAATTAAGAGTGATAATCGATTAAGCCATGATAACTTAGACTTCACTATAATTCGATACTCATTGACTTGAAACTTAGGCTGTACATTTTTTTCATTCTGCTCGCCTTATCTCCTCCCTGTTTTCTTTCAACTTTCTCTCTCTGTATCATCGATATCCTATATTCTCCATCTCACACCCGGTCGTGTGTTAATGGGAAGGATAATATTTTATATTCTTCTAAAAGAATCGACAATTATTTGTTGAAACACCGCCGATTTATGAAGTTACATCACATTATTATACTATCGTTATTCTTATTGCATTTCTATATTTATTCTCATTGATTAATTATTTATACTTTGTGAAATTCGTTGAATAACTAGCATTATCGTCATATAAGCCAGTAAATATTGTAACATCCATAAATAAAGAAATCAAATCTAATCTAATCATCAATTTATCATTCTTTCTTTCTGTATCATCAATATCCTATATTCGCCATCTCTCTCTGTTGCAGACGGTACTGCTGAACATGCTGACCAGGAGTATGTGATCTGGACAATCCACTTCCAGATGACGAGGAGGTGGTCGGCCATTTTTTGCTCAATTCGCACCTATTCATCCACGGCCATGCCAACTGGTGTCGATTTGACATGCGCGGCAATCTGGAAGCAGGCGAGTATCGCGCGAGCTCAGCGAGTTCTATTGCACAAAATATCATAAAATATTGCATAATATAAATACTATACAGAGTGTCCTACGAAGGTGTAACAGCCGAAGACCATAGATAGATTCTACATGTAATTTAAAACAAAAATTTAGTGCTAAAATTTTTCATATCGACCGTAGTAGTTTTCGAGATAGGCTACATGGACTTTAGAATATTTTTGAAAATCTGGTGTGGCGCACTCACAAACTTTCCTTACCGTTATGAAAATTGATCACTTGACGCTAGTGTTCACGCGCATCTCAAGTCTACTATTCGAAGATCTGAGCCAGATGGTGACCGGACAATAACGCTGGAGACACACGAGGTCTGCTATCTCTTCATAGTGAATGATTTATTGTGAAATCTAATATCAAAATTTGCATAGATGGGGCGGAGCTCCTGAAATTTTTTACAGATATGGGACTTGTGACAGTTGAAAGAGCTCATCTATCACAATTTAAGGTATAAATTTGATCGAAATCGTTGGAGCCGTTTCCGAGAAAATCGCGAAAAATCCTGTTTTTGACAACATTTTTCCATTTTAGCCGCCATTTTAAATTGCATTTGAACGAAATTGTTCGTATCGGATCCTTATATTGTAAGGACTTTGAGTTTCAAATTTCAAGTCATTCCGTTGATTTGGAGATCAGATATCGTGTACACAGCCACATACTCAAACACACACATACAGACCAATACCAAAAACAACTTTTTTGGACTCAGGGGACCCTGAAACGTATAGAAATTTAGAAATTGTGGTACCTTATTTTTCGGAAAGCAATACTTTCCTTGCCTATGGTAATAGGGCAAGGAAAGTAGAAAACGTCAATAACTAAAGAACTATCAGTTGAAATCTAATCACAAGGATATGATTGGGAAGAGGCGAAAATTTTCAATAACATTCATAAAATTTGTCCATCTGACGTTTTTGAACTTTCTGTGAGCGTTCATAGTTGAAAAAGTACATTCGACGAGTTCAAAGCCGAATTAAACGGCAACCTGAAACAGTTTCAACGCTCATAAAACATTCAAGAACGCCAAAATCATTATTGAAATAATAAATTTCAAATAAGAAAAATATAAATATTTTAGTTTAGTATACTGTATAATGTTGAAATAGAAAGGAACAAATTATGTGCAACCTTATCTAAATTTGGGAGAGACACAAGGTTACCTTATTTTTCTTTCCCTATTTATTTATTTATTGTAAAAAAACACTATAATTTTAATATTATTATGACATTGGAGGAGAAACCAGGCTGAGCCTGTACTATTTCTCTCCAAAATTTTCATAAAATGTTAATGTTGTCCACAGATTATAAGGTTATGAAATCACACACTGCTTCGTCACTTGATTTTTGGTACATTATTGATTTGAAAATCTTGAAGGTTGACGTAATACTTTAAATGAATCACAGATGCATCACAATAAATTAGAAACTTAACAAATATTGCACTTGATTGAAACGTTTGAATAATTTATTGAAAACATATAAGTACTAATTCCAATTGTCGAGTTATAGTTTAATGTTCTAATTTGTTAATCTATAACTCAGCTCTAATTTCTGATACTAATTTCTCCAAATGACGTGCCTCACTGTTTCTATCATCAACTTATTTCATTTTTGATGATGTAGGCTACTTATTGTATGAATCAATAAAGAATCAATCAATCAATCAATCAATTAACAATCATATATGAATCTTATTGGAAATTTCTTTCAAATCCTGTTTTTGGAAGTTTCATAATACTGAAGTATGAGTAAGGTGAGCCGTCCACTGGAACCGATTTCGTCCGAACTAGCATCGGCCGAAAATTGCCGAATTCGTCCAAACGATCCTCCAACAAAGAAAGGAATAGATGCTCATTCATTGCAACAGGTTCATGCACGGCCGTCTCCCGTCGATCAATTTTTCGATCCGAGTTGAAAGGAATTTTTCGGCTCTTTCCGGCCGAACTAACTAGTCGAGCTGAGACAACAAAGTGTTCCTAACCTAAAATTGTTCCACAGTCTTGTTTTTTGAAGTTGTTCTGTTTTATAAAGTTGTAACTATGGACAATGAAAAGTTGATAAGTTTGGTTCAAGAGCATGTTCCATTGTGGGATATGCGAGACAAAAGATATCATCGTCGTGATGTTCAAAGGAATCTGTGGACAAAGGTTGCTTGATGAGTAACTAATTTAGTGAATATTTTAAGAATCAAGAATATTTTATCGTCACAAACAAAAATAAACAATATATGAGAATAGTTATTTACTAAGCACTTCCGAAAGCAGAAGTGGAAGGTGATAGCTCTAGCAAATCTGAGGTAATCTGAATATCAGGAAATTGTCCAAGTATTTTTATTTTTTATTCTGATTTGTCTAAATAACCTAAAAGATGATGTTCAATTATGTGGGAGGTTGAGTTTATACTTTTTTATTCTTTCAAATGACAATAAGATTATATATTATAAATGTTTTAATTATTGAATAATGAACACAAATAATGAAAAGTTTTTTGATCACCTTTCTTAGTTCCATGTTAGCTGCTGGAAAGGGTACTCTTTCCGGCCTGGGCCGGAAAGAAACCTGTTCTGACGTCAGACGAGAGTCGTCTGCAAACAATGTCTTTCAGATCTACATAGGGACTGGAAAACAGCTGCTTTCTGTGCAGTGTGGCGAAAACTAATTTAGTGGATATTTGTTTATTCAATTTTCAAAATCTCAATACCTATAATCATTGTTTATGAAAAATTTTGGTGGCTATGCTTGCAGATAATTCAATAATTGGCAACTAGACTGACGTAAACGGTTCCAATGGACGACCATATTCGGCTGAATGAACGGCCGGCAGATTCGTCCGATCCAACGGCCGAACAGATCGGTTGAATACGGTTCCTGTGGACGGTTACCCTAATACTTGTTACTTTTTCTAGGACACCAAGCCCTGAGAACCCGGGTCAATGGCCGTTGCTTTCAATGGAATTTGACAGTCTGGACGATTATCGCCTGGTATTCTGGTCTGGATCGCTCGATGACTCATCTATGATGCTGCATTGCTATCGACCTGAGGCCAATATCGAGCCTATCAACTTTCACAAGTATGTCATATAGAATATACTTCTTAATTTTAACAAAAAAAGTATTAAATTATATAAAACTTTAAAGTGAAAAAGCACTCACATTCTTTGATGTGGCGACGTCCGTTTCGTGCTGGTATCGCACATTTTCAAGCCAAACAGGAACTGAAGTGTTTAGGTTATGAGGGTGAAATTTGGTGGGGGTGGAGGGGAGTTTTGGTGGTTAATGGAGTATTTAAATGAGTTTGTCAACCTCCCCTCCACCCCCACCAAATTTCACCCTCATAACCTTAAACACTTCAGTTCCTGTTTGGCTTGAAAATGTGCGATACCAGCACGAAACGGACGTCGCCACATCAAAGAATGTGAGTGCTTTTTCACTTTAAAATTTTATATAATTTAATAGTAATAATAATAGTGGAAACAAGATGGATAACCAACAACAAAAAAAAGTAGTTAACATATTTCCTAATTGTAGATTGTACCTCTCATCGAATTTCTTCCCAGAGCTCTTAACCCTGTGGTTAATATATTTGAGTCTTCCGGGTGGTTCACAACATTTTACTTTGAATTTTCATTCAATAATTATAAATTATTAATTTACTTTTGATAATAACATGGGAAGAAGATAGCATGAGAATAGGCAATTTTCCATGGTGTAGGTCGATCATGTTCCAAATTTCAATGTCAACTGAAGCCGATAGTAAACGTATATAGTTATTTTTGATGAAGCTGGTAGTCCCAATAATACCAGGATATTGCCATTCAAGAGCAAACCTTTCTTCAAACTTCAATCCTGAACTATAACTACTCATTTATCACTTATCTCCAACTTTTATCATAGAGAAAAGATGGCATAATAAGATATCCCATGCTATAGGGTGTTCATGTCCCTAATTTCTACTACTCAGGCTACCTATTTTAACTACTCAGGTTGAATGTTTCAAAATGTAAATTCATGAGTTTCAATCGTCAACTCAACCCTCAAATAAATGTGTATCATATAAGTGACAGACCATTGGAGCAGGTAAGATACTTCAAGGACCTTGGAGTTCAATTTGCTTCTGATTTTTCTTTCAATACACACATTGATTGGATAGCTACTAGGGCAAATCAGCAAATGGGTTTTATTCTGAGAACCTGCTCACCCTTTAATGATGTCTTGCCTCTGATATTAATTTACAAGTCACTTGTGAGAAGTCTGCTAGAATATGCTTCAGAGATATGGAGCCCATATCATGCAGAGTTAGTGTACTGGAGCGATTGCAAAATAAATTTTTGAGATTCATGTTTTACAAGAAATTCAATTACTATTGTCCGTTAGATTTTCCAACTGAGTCACTGAGAAATTTATTTCACATTAAATCTTTAAAAGTAAGGCGTGATGTCAGAGCACTCATTTTCCTCTTTGGTCTCCTGAATAATGAAATAGATGCACCACATTTACTATCTAGATTGAATATATATGTATCACCTGTGGCTCGACGTTCTGATTTTTCATTCATGGTTCCCCGCTCCAGAACTCTAAGAAACTATCACTCTCCCCTGAATAGAATGCAGAGAATTTACAATAATTTAACGGGACAACTAGATGTCTTCTGGTTTTCTCGTGCTAGATTCCGCAAAATTTTATACGCTAGTATGGTTTAGGTGGATGTCAACAATATCATTTGGATGCATGGGTGTGGCTGTGCACATGGTTTGGGGCGAGAGGTACGGTATTTTGCTTATACATTAATTTTCCTATTAATATTTTTCTTATTATTATCAATAATATTATAACTATTTTTTCTTTTTTTTAATCTCAATATTGTATTGTACAAAATATAAAGGAGACAGATTTGGGGTAACCCCCGTTGTCTCCATTTATGAATGAATAAATAAATAAATTTCAAGCCGAATCTTAGTTAACTGAAGCTAATTACGTCGACTACTGTCTATTATTATAGAGTGCCTATTATTATATCTACTATTATTACTGTTTTGTTGGGAGTGTAAGAGTGTAAGAACGGCACAGTATGAGAGACTACCAGTGTCACATAGCTTCATCAAAAATAACTACTAGAACTGTCGGCTTTAGAGTTAACAGTAAAATTTGGATCATAAACGCCCTATACCATTGGATATTTTCTCATGCTATCGTTTTCCTATGGAACCAACCTAAATGATACAGTATCACCACACATGATACAATATCAACACAATTAATACACAACACCATAATTTGATACAAAACTTCCAAACTTTCTATGAATTCTACAAACCATGAAATATCTTCTCATGCTATCATTTCCCTATAATATCACCCTAAATTATATAGTATCTCTGCAAAATTTCTCAGTATCACCACACATCACACATGATACAGTATCATCTCAGCTTGATACACAACACCATAATTTGATACAAAACTTCCAAACTTTGAATGAATTCTACAAACCATGGGATATCTTCATATGCTATTTATTTCCTCTATTATATTTACTACAGAATGATACAGTATCATCACACATGATACAGTATTATATCAACTTGATACACGCCATCATAATGTGATATAAAACTTTGAATGAATTCTACAAACTATTAGATATCTTCTTATGCTATCTCTTCTCTATATTATCACTAAGAAATGATATATTTACCATATTTACTATACTTTGAGGTTGAGTGGTAGAGAGGACTTAAAAGTCCTAACTCCGTCTAATAAAGAATTTTTTTCATTTCATTTCATATAGTATCACCACTCATGATACAGTATCAACACAATATTATACACAACACCATAATGTAATACAAAACTTCCAAGCTTTGAATATTAATTCTATGTATTAAAACCATGTGATATCTTCATTATGCTATCTTTTCTCTATAATATTTCTACAAAATGATACAGTAGCACCAAACATGATACAGTATCACCAAACATGATACAGTATCACCAAACATGATACAGTATCACCAAACATGATACAGTATCGCCAAACATGACACAGTATCAACCCAATATGATACACTACACCATAATGTTATACAAATCTTTCAAACTTTGAATGAATTCTACAAACCATGATATATTTTCTTATGCTTTTCTCTATAGTTGATTCGAATAAATTTTACAATTTAATTTCATACTTATCTCTTCAAACTTCTAATGAATAGCCTACAAACCATGGGATATCTTCTTATGCTATCACTTGATAATAATCAGTTGATTTGTTGTTGACAGTGGCATGGTTCTATCGAGAGACAGAACTCGCTTGTTCTGTTGCACAGAGGAGGGCAATTTCAGTGTGACCGAGTATTCGGCTCCTAGAGGTGCCAAAACCTGGACCAAAGTCAGGCGACTACCGTCAACTTGTGAGTAAATCATTAATCTTAAATCTTTCACAGACTTGTTTCATATTGGAGTAGTAATTTTCAAGTAAATTGTATTGTAAAATAAAAATTTGTATTGTAAAATGACCACGTAGTGAGGTCCACGTTATAATGGCAGCGGAGAAAGATAAGAGAACAATTTCTTGTGTAGTTGACAAGTTGATATTGTGGTAATTATTCTTATTGAATGAAAAATACTGAGAAATTGTCAAAACACAGATTTATTGATTTGTTTAGAAGGCATTGTTCTATATTTATTTCTATAGAAGGCATTGACTTGTCAATGCCTTCTATAGATGGTAGCTGATTGTATGTATTGTAAAATAAATAAATAAATAAATAAATGTTTATTTCCCAAAAAAACTAATACTACAACATCAATTACACAAAATATTAGATAAATTACAATATTACATACAATAGTTAGTTACAAAAAAAATTCTTATAATGTGTCCTCTACTTGTTTAGTTTTTTGTGTGTGGAAATTGACCTACTCCACTATGGCGTACCATGTTCTAGAGTAGGTTAAAATGAAAATAATAATTCAGGACTTTAGTGAGGTCCACGTTATAATGGCAGGAGATAAAGATAAGAGAACAACGTTTCCGATCCTCTGTCTTGTCAATGCCTTCTATAGACGGTAGCTGATACAGGTTTATTGATGTAATATCAACTGTAAATTCTCGTTTATAATAATTGATTATTCTACAAAGGCGACTTTCTAGCTGATTGTATGTATCGATTTAATGTATTGTAGAGTAAAAATAATATTTCAGGTCTTCAGTGAGGTTCACGTTATAATAGCAGAAGATAAAGATAAGAGAACAACGTTTCCGATCCTCTATCTTGTCAATGCCTTCTATAGACGGTAGCTGATACAGGTTTAATTATATAATATCAACTGTTCATTCTCGTTTATAATAATTGATTATTCTACAAAGGCGACTTTCTAGCTGATTGTATGTATTGATTTAATGTATTGTAGAATGAAAAAAAATATTCCAGGACTTTAGTGAGGTTCACGTTATAATGGCAGGAGATAAAGATAAGAGAACAATGTTTCCGATTCTCTGTCTTGTCAATGCCTTCTATAGACGGTAGCTGATACAGGTTTAATTATGTAATATCAACTGTTCATTTTCGTTTATAATAATTGATTATTTTACAAAGGCGACTTTCTAGCTGATTGTATGTATCGATTTAATGTGTTGTAGAATAAAAATAATATTTCAGGACATTAGTGAGGTTCACGTTATAATGGCAGGAGATTAAGATAAGAGAACAACGTTGCCGATCCTCTATCTTGTCAATGCCTTCTATAGACGGTAGCTGATGATACAGGTTTAATTATGTAATATTAACTGTTCATTCGATTATTTAATTTATTCATCATTTCACAAAGGCGACTTTCTAGAAGTATTTTAAGCCTAGGTGATGATGATTGAATGAATGATAATACAATGAAGGTGGAGTTATGAATGAATAAACTACACAGGTTTTATTATTCAACGAAAATCCTAATTAAATGCTGTAAATCACCCCGAAGACTTCTGCTACTGCAGACATTGACAACAGGGTTAACAGCTAGATGGAAATTCGATGAGAACAACTATCCAAAAATTGGGTGCCAGCCCGGGAATTGAACCCGGTACCTCCCAATTGCTAGTCAGGAATGCTTACCCTTACACCAAACTGACAATCTCTGAATAGCAGCGCTCATAACTGTTAACCCTGTTTTAGCTGTTAACCCTGTTGTCAATGTCTGCAGTAGCAGAAGTCTTCGGCGTGATTTACAGCATTTATTTAGGATTTTCGTTGAATAATATCTATATATTAATTAGCATTTGAATAAATGCATTCTCTATTTAATTCCATCTACACAGGTTTTATTGTGTTGACATTTTTTTATTCTATTCTCCTAGTTTTTCTATTTTATTAAATTTTATCAAGCAAGAAATTATAGTTTATAATAATTTCATAATGAATTTTCATAATTGAGATGAAATATTTTGTTAATTGATTATTAATTCTACATTGTTGGAAGACGATCTGGCAACAGAGCAAAGCGAGAAAGAGTTATCCGCCTTGATGAATGATAGACAAGGATAGCGATACCATTGCTAATCAAACACTGCCATTATAACGTGGACCTCACTATACATTTGAATGCAGCACGCGGATTCACACGGTTTGCTTTTCAAATCTGCTGACGTCATCACCCAAACAACGTTCCTAGTTTGTTCCTGTTCTCAAGTTTTTTCTCCTTGTCTTGCCTCAGCTACTTTCTACTCTTTCTCTTCCTCATTCATTCTCATCTTCTACATCTTACTTCTTTATCTTCTCCCTCATCCTTCTACATCTTACTTCTTCATCTTCTTCCTTCTAATTCTCCTTCTCCTTCTCCATCTCCTTCTCCATCTCCTTCTCCATCTCCTTCTCCATCTCCTTCTCCATCTCCTTCTCCATCTCCTTCTCCATCTCCTTCTCCATCTCCTTCTCCATCTTCTTCCTTCTCCTTCTCCATCTTCTTCCTTCTCCTTCTCTTTCTCTACTCTTTGTCGGAAAATCGGAAAATCATCTTGCTAGCTTTTCACAAACCATCGTCAAAAAGGAGAGATTTCAAGCCAACGGTTTGTTTGCTGTTACCTTACTAGTTATGTAAGTAAAGACAAGAAAATAAATAAATCATGGAATTTGTTCGAAATTCACTGGCTATCTACACTAACCACTCTCCTCTTGAATTCTCCTCTACTCTTGCAAGTATTCCCTTTCAGTATTCCCCTTTATTACCACTTCCCCTTCCACTTCGTCTCTTTATACTTTTCTTGTTCTTCTTTTTCTTATTCTTCTTCATCATTATCATCATCATCATCATCATCATCATCATCATCATCATCATCATCATCATCATCATCATCATCATCATCATCATCATCATCATCATCATCATCTTCTTCTTCTTCTTCTTCTTCTTCTTCTTCTTCTTTTTCTCCAACAATTTCTGAAGGATATGATGAAGAAGAAGGAGACAAAGGTGGAGACGGAGAAGAAGAAGATGATGGAGGAGAGAAGAAAGGAGAAGAAGAAGAAGAAAAAGATTGCAAAAGAGAAGAATATTGAGCTTCGTTCTTCTTCTTCTCCTTCTTCTACTTCTTCTTCTCCGTTCTTCTTCTTCATCTTCTTCTTCTCCTTCTTCTTCTTTTTCTTCTTCTCCGTTCTTCTCCGTTCTTCTTCTTCTTATTCTTCTTGAAAATTGTTATTATTCTTTTAACATGTTATGATTCATAAGTCATTGGGACAAGAGGCTAACCTCAAAAACAGTTAAACGTTCCAAAAACAGTTAAAAGTTCCCAATCAATTAAATCTAAAAATCAACAATTCAGTTCCTAGTTGGAATCTAAATACTATTATTCTGTCGGAAGAATTTATTTCACAATTTAGAGCCAAGTAGGCTTTGGTAATCCATTCAGAAAAAATCTGGTGTGGCACACTCACACAAGTTTCCTTGCCGTTATGAAAATTGATCACCTGACGCTAGTGTTCACGCGCATCTCAAGTCTTCTATTCAAAGATATGAGACAGCTGGTGATAGGTCAATAACGCTGGAGACACACGAGGTCTGCTATCTCTTCATAGTGAATCATTTGATAGAATCAACAGTTGCCAACAGTTTGCAATTGAATAATCTTATTTTCTCGAATTTCGAGCTTAATTTCAATTTTAGGTGAAAATGCTACTGAACATTAATTGTAGAGATTTTTATGCTCAATCTTTTCCACTTGAATTTTTTTTGTTTAAATTGTATCTGAAGCCTGATAATTGAGAATCTAAAATCAAACTTTGCATAGATGGGGCGAAGCTCCTGAAATTTTTACAGATATATGACTTGTGGCAGTTGATAGAGCTTATCGATGACTATTCTAGGTATAACTTTAATCAAAATCGTTGGAGCCGTTTTCGAGAAAATCGCGAAAAACCATGTTTTTTACAACATTTTCGACATTTTAGCCGCCATCTTGAATCGCATTTGATCGAAATTGTTCGTGTCGGATCCTTATATTGTAAGGACATTAAGTTCCAAATTTCAAGTCATTCCGTTGATTGAAGATGAGATATCGTGTACACAGACACACATACACTCATATACACACACACATACATACAGACCAATACCCAAAAAACACTTTTTTGGACTCAGGGGACCTTGAAACGAATAGAAATTTAGAAATTGGGGTACCTCAATATTTTTTCGGAAAGCAATACTTTCCTTACCTGGTAATAGGGCAAGGAAAGTAAAAATTACAAATAACACATCATGTTGTTTAATCTATAGTGATAACAGCTGATAAATTTGAAAATTGGTGAATTAGAGCCCCACAAATGGCGATTTTGCAAAGCATAAGGGGATTGTGTCATGACCTGTATTTATAGACCTTGAAGATATAAAACAGTGGATGAAGCAGAGAAAAATGATACAAGTAGGTTGAAGGAATATGGAACAAAGCAAAAGAAAAAGAAGAGAGAAAAGTGAAAGAACCAGGAAGCGAACGAAGATGAGGATGTAGGAAGAAGTACTAGAACAGGATGTTTGGATGATGCCAGTAAAGGTGGGTGTAGTGGGGTGAGAGGTAGGCTATATTTGTAGAGTTCCCCTCATAAAATGAGGGAAGAGCCCTGTAAGAGACATCCACGTCCAAGTAACGTTTTTGCTCTTATAATAATCTAAATAAAAATAATTTATTGATAAATAGAAAACATTACCTGCTTGTGCTGAAGTTATCATATGCATTCTATAAACATAACCTAGTTTGCAAATTCCGAATCAGGAATCTCTTGAATATAGTTGACAAAACTTCCACCTGGAGCGCTAAAAGACGGGTTTGTAGCAAAAATATACTAAAGTGCGAGATAAATTTCTTTTAACACGGCTCTTTCTCAAAGACGGAGAGGTCCGATGCTCTATCCTCCACTAATCTCTCCCACTACCTAGCAGCATTCTCCTTCTTTTGTGTCTGTGTGAGAGAGCTTTGTAACGCTTCGCTCCCCTCCACTGGCAATGTTCCAAAGTGATATGTTTGTGTATGTTACGGAGATGTGTTCATCACAAGAACCTGAAGCGAAATGACACGGCGCATACAATTGTGCGCAGGATGTCCGTCTGTGACTAGGCTACAAACTGTGGAGGGAGAATTGGTTTCTCCTCTCCTTGTTAAAAGTAATTTATCTCGCACATTAGTAGTTCTGTGAACAGTAGACCTCGCGCAGTTATAACGACGTCCCAAACCATAAGCACTTCCACACTGATACACTAACTATTTATTTGATCAGATCATGCTTACACAAGATTTAATTATCATATAACGCTTCCGGAATTTAGCGCGAGAAAACCGGAAGACATCTAGGCGCCCAGACGAGCTGTTATAAGTTCATTGCATCCTATTATCAATAGTGCATAAAAATTGCATTCAATGAGGCATGCAATTTATAGTCTACACAGCTGCGGATTTTTCATCAAGTTAGTCTACATTGAGATATTGAATTGCATTCGTCATGGCATAATCCACTCGACAGCTGATTTATGATGAATAATTCTATAGTCTGAATTTTACTCTAATATTGACGAATGAAGGAGGCTCCTTTTTCCTTTTATATTATCCTTGAAATGCAAAATTTCCAAAAACCTTGTATATACGTCGACGCGCAATTCAAAAAGGAACATACCTGTCAAATTTCATGAAAATCTATTACCGCGTTTCGCCGTAAATGCGCAACATATAAACATATAAACATTTAAACATTCAAACATTCAAACATTCAAACATTCAAACATTCAACATTCAAACATTCAAACATTCAAACATTCAAACATTCAAACATTCAAACACTCAAACATTCAAACATCCAAACATTCAACATCAAACATTCAAACATTCAAACATTCAAACATTCAAACATTCAAACATTCAAACATTTAAACATTAAGAGAAATGCCAAACCGTTGACTTGAATCTTAGACCTCACTTCGCTCGGTCAATAAAATTCATCGATATAATATCTCTTTCCATGTCTCTTTTATTTATTTATTCAAACGTTTTCATGTATTAAATTTTGTTTCAGACAACGACCGTGTTGAAACCCTTCTGCAGCTGAAACTAGACAAGGCTGAAGAGAGTGTTCTGGGCAGTACGGCCAACGGATTTGTGGTCTGGCAGGTGGCTTCCGAACGAGTGGTCGTGCTCCATTTACCTCACGGTGTGCGCAACATATCCACGCGCATGTTGCAGTCCAACTCATGCATGTTGTCCGCTGCCAACGACTATGTGGTCGCAGGTGTCAGGTATGTCTACGTTAAATGGACGAGCAGTCCGCAAACTGTTCAGTTCAGTTCAGTTCAGTTTCAGTTCTTCGCCACAGTCAATTGACCGGGGAATTGTCAAGTTTTATTATTAATCTCAATATCAAAATTTGATATGAATAAAAAAAATATTTATTTATTTTTAATATAAATAATCCAATTGTCAAATCTTAATAGTTTATTTTCGCAAATGCTGGAAAGTATGTTCCTCTGTGTATTCAGAAACTGCATAATATGGCCTTACAATCAAGTATTTTTTTATTCTGAGACAAATAATTTTTTGCTCTCAATAGTTTTGAGATGTAGCGGGAGAAGGTTGAAGAATCGTGATCCTGTGCAAATTGGAGATCTTCGAAATTTATCTAGTCGGTGCCGAGTGATATTCATATTGGTCTTATTTCTTGTGTTGCAGCTATGTTGATTGCCTCTTAAAGGTGGATTTGAGTTTTTGCTAGTATTATAGTTTCCAAGATGTATATAGATATTACTGTAAAAATTTGTTTTCCAGAAACAGAGGCCTGCAGTGCTCAATTACATTCGTTTGAAAAATTGTTCTTATTGCCTTTTTTGTATTCTAAGTATTTGGTCAAGACAGTTTTGGGGTGCAGCTCCCCAGGCAACAATCCCATATCGCAGGTGCGAAGTAAACAGCGAATAGTAAGCAGTTAGAGCCGTTTTTTCATCCGTAGTATTTCTTATTCGTCGTATCACATGAAGTGCTGAGGATAATTTCTTAGATAAGTAGTCGCAATGCTGTTTCCAGCTCAAGTTCTTATCGACCATCACACCAAGAAACTTAGTAGAGCCCACCGCCAGCATGCTGTCCTCTGTCAACTCCTTATCCTCTCTATTGCAGTTGTTTGGTGTGAAGTTGATGAGCGTTGTCTTTTTATTGTTGATATTGAGTTTCAGACTATTGCAGATTGATGTGGCTTCTTCAAATGCTAGGCTAACTCCACTATTGTTTGCTTTCTGATTGGTAGGTAAAATAATCGTAGTATCGTCAGCAAAAAGGATGCACGTTTTGTTTTCTGTGAGTAGCTCTGGGAAATCATTAATATGATTAATGATATTCGTTCGTTCGCTGCTCGCTCCGTAGTGTGGACCCTGTCGCGAACCGCACGTTCGGGGCTCGCGCTGTTCCACTGATGTGTAGGTCGCACAAACGAACACAAAACACAAAGGGATTCGCAGTCGTAGTGTGAACGGAGAAAAGCAACATTGGCACGAGCAGCGAACGAACGGCTAGAAATTCAGTGATGGCGGAGTGGAGAATGATAGGAGAGTAACGTTGCCTATCCTCTGTCTTGACAATGCCTTCTATAGACGGTAGCTGATACAGGTTTATTGATGTAATATTAACTGTTCATTCTCGTTTAAAATGAATCAACTATACTTTATCAAGCAAGAAATTATATTTTTCAATAATTCCATAATGACTTATCATAATAAGATGAAATATATTGTAAATTAATTATTAATTCTATAAAAGACGATCTGGCAACAAAACAAAGCGAGGATGAGATAGCACTAACCGCTTTGTTGAATGATAGACAAGGATAAGAATACCATTGCTAAACAGTCACAGCCGTTACAATGGCTTACTATACCATAACTTTAATAATAATAATAATATAATAATAATAATAATAATAATAATAATAATAATAATAATAATAATAATAATAATTTTATTAATGGAGACAACAGGATAAACCCATTTGCCTCCTTCACACAATACAATATTTTCAACACATTATACAATTTGAAATACAAGAAGATAAAAAATGAAGAAATATACAATTAATATGAAAGAATACAAATAATCATTGAAGTAATCGTAAACAATAATAATTGATATAAGAGTAATTATTATTAAACAAAATAGAATCAAGTAATAATAAAAAGAGAAAAAAGAAGAAGAAGAAAGAAGAGAGAAATTTCAGTAACAAAGCTAAACAAATGCCCACATTTGAATAAAAAATGTCTTAAAATATCAGTGAATGTTTCGTGGTAATAAGCTGATGTGTCAGTAGGATGGGACAATGCCATATTATACACTGACATTTTCATCCTATCTCACACGCATCTTCAATAAAAAACCACTTTCTCCGTTCTACTTCTCCTTCTTCTCCTTCTGCTTCTTCTTCTTCTTCGTCTTCTTCTTCTTGTTCTCCTTCTTCTCCTTCTTCTCCTTCATCTCCTTCTTCTTCTTCTTCTTCTTCTTCTTCTTTCCTTCATCTCCTTCTTCTTCTTCTTTTCCTCCTTCATCTCCTTCTTTTCCTTCTTCTCCTTTTCCTTCTTCTTCTGCTCCAGTAGTGGAGGACTGCAATATCCACGTATGAGGCCACTGAACCAACCCATTCAGTGCATGTAAATGAGCTAGGAGAGCAGAGCGCCTCACATATAACACATGCCTTACATGTAATACATAGCTGTCAGTCAAAAGATATCGTGTTGAGCAGGATTTACCCAGTTTTCTTTCAGTTTTATATTGCTTTTTGCCCTGCGGTTTTCATATTTTCTCCGTTCGTTGAACTTAATTCTCTCGAACCTCTTTTTCTGCTACTGTATGTGGAGAAAAACTTGAAATAGAAGAAACTACAATAATAATAATTATTATTATAGAATAGAATAAAGATCATTTCTGCACACAACGGTATACAATAGAATAAAAATCTGGTGTGGTACACGCACACAACTTTCCTTGCTCATTGAACTGTAAGCCTCATTCTTAGATGAAATAATTTAGGGGAATAATATAATGACGATTGGCGGCAAAATATTTGCAACTACGATCAGACTACTTTATATGTGTATATATAATTGTTTTCAGAGTACTTTTTCTTTGTGTAATTGTGAAATTCGATGATTTTTTCAAAAGTCGTCAAAACACGGTTCTACGGATGAAATATCTCGATTATGACTGTGTTCTTTTATAACTGCTCTACCTACCTACCTCATGCACGAGAAGGAGGTTACAAAGTACATTCTCAATGATGGTGGACCCCCCATTAGTTCCCAGGAAAAAGCCCCATGCCAGTTGATAGAGCTGATAAATTACTATACAGGGTATGAATTTGAAAAAAAATCGGTGAAGTAATTTTTGAGAAAATCGTGAAAAACATGGTTTTTTAGTCATTATCCGCCTTTTTCTCAACAATATTACGGAGCTCCTGGAATTTTCCCAGAAATAAGACTCATGTCAGTTGATAGGGCTTATAATAGCTATCCATGGTATAAATTTGAAGAAAACGTTAGAGCCGTTTTCGAGAAAAACGTGAAAAACATAGTTTTTTTAGTAATTATCCGCCATTTTTTTTGCCATCTTGAATTGAATTTTATTGAATTTCCTATTGTCGGATCCTTATAGTATAGACCTTAGTTTAGAATTTCAAGTCGATTGGTTAATTAGGAATGGAGTTATCGTGTTCACAGACATACACACATACACACAGACCAACACCCAAAAATCATGTTTTTGGACTCAGGGGACCTTGAAACGTATAGAAAACTTAAAATTAGGGTACCTTAATTTTTTTTGAAAGCAACCTTTCCTTACCTATGGTAGTAGGGCAAGGAAAGTAAAAATCCGATAATACTGAAGACATCATATGAGAAGTATGTTAATTAATAAAAATACCCAGAATTTAGAGATTTCATCTGTGGTTCTTGACCTTTCTTAGTATTTTTATTTAATATGAATAATTACCACTTGTAGTTCTGTGACAGTAGACCTCGCGCTCAGTGAGTACCATTGACCTGTTTTATGTTTTTCTCAAAGATTAATAATAATTTATCAATAAAAAATGTCTAGAAAAAATCCTAACTAAACATAGAGCTTTCTGTCCTATATCGTACCGTGACGTGTCGTCCAGGAATGTGAGTGTGAGCGCTGTTATCAGGTCTGGCTGCAACTGTCTACTAACGTTGATGGAAAGATACAATTTCCAAGATGTTCGATGTTTTTGAACGGGTAGTATTATAGTCAAATGTCCTAACGTTAATGTAAAGATACATTTTCAAGATGTTCGATGTTTTTGAACGGGTAGTATTATAGTCCACTAGACAGCTGATTTATGATGAATAATTTTATAGTCTGATTTTTACGGTAATATTGGCATATGAAGGAGGCTCCTTTTTCCTTTTATATTATCCTTGAAATGCAAATTTCCAAAACCTTGTATATACGTCGACGCGCAATTTAAAAAGGAACAACCTGTCATATTTCATGAAAATCTATTACCGCGTTTCGCGTAAATGCGCAACATAAAAATATAAACATTTAACATTTGAACATTAAGAGAAATGCCAAACCGTCGACTTGAATCTTAGACCTCACTTCGCTCGGTCAATCATATCAACTTCTCAACTACACAGAAAGTAAAAAGTATGTATTCATGACTAGCAGGTCTATTTAAGAACTTGACAAACTGAAAACTTGACCGAGTGGAGTTTTGAAGAGTTTGAAACAGGCCTATAACCATCCTCGGTTGATTAAGAATCTATATGCGAAATTTTAAGTTAATCAGTCCAGTAGTTCTGACCTGATGGTGCGTCAAACATAATTTTCTTATCCCTCACGAGTATAAGCCAGTTCTTTCCCCATTATAGTATAGATTATACAGAATTTTCTAGGAAAAACTTGTATGTTAGGCACTGGGGACCCGGTTTCCCAATGATCAATAGATTTCCATGATTATCTTGCAGTAATTAATGATTATTTGCCAGGAAAATTTTGTACGTATGGACGTAAGACAAGCGTATTTATTCCCAATAATATTATGATTCCATGATTATTTCCCACTAAATAATGATAGAATAATTTTTAGGAAAAACCTTATGTATTGACACTGGAGAAGGCGTACTGCTCCCAATAATATATGAATTCCATGTTTATTTTGCAGTCAAATTGATGATCATTTGTTATAGTGAGGTCAACAAAAAATTAATATACAATTCATACTTACAAACATGAAATACAAATTCTTTATAAAATAATGAATATTCCATAAATATCATATTCTAAATAATATTGTTGCATCCCTCTTTAAGCAAAGCTTGTGATGAGGGATGGTGTATCTCTAGAATGTTGGATAGCATAAGATACTATATACATCGTAATATTAATAACATAATTAGATTTTATAATTTTACATTACAATATCAAGAAAAAAGAAAATTCCATTCTCTTATGCTATTTTTATACAAATGTTGCTCTTGTAATCAGTATAGGCCTAATTGAGATTCAACTATATGTTCTACATCAAAGATAAAGATCACCAATATTTAAAAATAAAACAACAAATTCTGTTCTGCTCTGTTATACTAAGTAAGATATGTATTTTGAAGAATAGAATTGAGATTTACAGATTTGAGAAATAATCAAAATTAGTCTTCATTTTGTCTCCTAATAAGTAGTGTCGAAGATACTGTCTAAAAGTTTGAAAGTGAAAGAATAATAACAAATTGGTATACATTGGGATGCTCCAGAAACTTCAAGCAACAGACGGTTTAAAAGTCTAGGACCATAATACGCTGCATGAGCACTGGCAGCCGCTGTTCTACAAGGTGGTTCTAGCAAAAATCTCTCAGATTGTCTACGAGTAACATAGCCGCCATGAGGGGCTATAGGAATCTATTGGGCCCGAATAGACAAAACTAGCTAGGTCAAGATCATACAAGTGCTCAATACTGAGTACATTAAATTCTTTAGAAGCAAATTTGTTGGATATCTAACCGGTTTTTCAAGCATATTAATATTTTTTATACAATACTATAAGAGGCTTAAGAACGGTAACACCACAACCACCCAGCCAATTATACCATATCGCACAACTGACTGCACAAGCGCAAAGAAAACCATTTTAATTTGCCTCAACTGTAAAAATATTTCTCAGTTGAACAAACTTATACAGCGTCTTTCTCAACCTAGAACATAAATATGAAATATGGTCTCTCCATTTCAAATGCTTATCAATGATTATCCCAAGTATTTGGTGCTGTTCTTAAATATATTATAGGAATAGACAACTATTATCATCGCATCCAGTTTCATGAAAAGCCAAACTCCCTGGTTATCTGGGACCTGCAGAGGTCAAAGAAAAACGACACTGCGTAGTTTTTGCTATATTTGAACAACTAAGTAGAAATCTAACCAGTTTTTTATAACTTTCAAAACCTCATTAGCTCTACAAAAAATTTCCCATTTTGATGCACAGAAAATAGCAACAGTGGTCAGCAAAAGAAAACAAAGAACAGCTCTCAAGCTCTATCTTCAGTAAGTCATAATGTAATCAAATAATATTGGACCCAGAACTGTTCCCTATGGCACACCCATCGTAATTTCTAATTCTGAGTCATATACCATCAACACAACCACCTGGATCTACAACTGAGATAGCTTTTGAAGAAACCCAAAGCAACACCTCTAATTCCAATACCTTCTAACTTTCTAAATAAAATATTGTGGTCCACTGTATCAAAAGCCTTCTGGAGATCTAAAAACACAGCTATACATTTTTCTTGAATTTAT
This sequence comes from Nilaparvata lugens, assembly GCF_014356525.2. Lineage (NCBI taxonomy): Eukaryota > Metazoa > Arthropoda > Insecta > Hemiptera > Delphacidae > Nilaparvata > Nilaparvata lugens. Next base: position 24,060 of record NW_024090650.1, read on the forward strand.
TACATGACATTACAAGACTTGGTTCTCATGGTTCTTGAATTTATAGATGGAAAATTACTGAGATATTGCCAATCACCCAAATGCTAATGAATCAATAGTTTATTATCAAACGAAAATCCAAATTAAATGCTGTAATCACCCCGAAATCTAGCTGTTAACGCTCTTATCGATATTTGTATTAGCAGAAGTCTTCGGGTGATTTACAGCATTAATTTGGAGTTTTGTTTAATAATGAATTATTGATTCACGAATAAATTAATTTCATGATGAATTTGCAGTAACTTGATGTACAGTATATTGTTGATAATATTTCAGGAAAACCTGTACGTATGGACTCTGGACAAGGGCGATCTTGTAAAAGTGCTGGATGCGCACTTTGGAGAATCATCTCCCTGAGGCGCGCTGACTGTCGGCAACTGGAACTCGGTGATTACGTCATCAATCGACCGCACCGTCAAAGTGTGGAACATCAACAATATCTTCGAGCAAGTGCACGTCATCGACAGACATGAGTTGCAGGTCGATTCTATCAGGTAACGCACATCTCAGTCTGAGTTCTATCGATCTATTTATTGCCTCAGTAAAGAAGTGTTTACACAAGACAAGTTAACTTGAATAAGTTGCTAAGCACTCATGTGACGTCATCGACAGACATGAGTTGCAAGTCGATTCTATCAGATCACGCACATCTCAATCCAAATTCATCAATTTTATTGTCAATATGCTTGGTTAGAAGTGATCATGAATTATTTTATGTGTTTGAGCACTCAAATTCACAGAAATAATCACAGGAAAAACTTCACAATTCATGTAGTAATATAGGAGGTCCACGTTATAATGGCAGAGGAGAAAGAAGCAGAAACAATGTTGCCGATCCTCTGTTCTTGTCAATGCCTTCTATAGACGTAGCTGATACGGTTTATTGATGTGATATAACTGTTCATTTTCGTTTAAAAAATCGATTATATCATTTTTACTAGTAGTTCTGTGAACAGTAGACCTACGCAGTATTCTTATCCACAAGTACCTGATTGAAACTATAGACCTTATGGAAATACAGCAATAGACTGGCTTCTCCACACATCTGTGTAATAAATTGTCATTGATTTATGATTAATAATTCTATAGACTGATTTCCACTCTATATTGGCGTATGAAGGAGGCTCCTTTTTCCTCTTATATTATCCTTGAAATGCAAATTCCAAAAACCTTTCATATACGTCGACGGGCAATAAAAAAGGAGCATACCTGTTAAATTTCATGAAAATCTATTACCGCGTTTCACCGTAATACGCAACATAAAACATGCGAACATTAAACATAAGAGAGAATGCCAAACCGTCGACTTGAATCTTAGACCTCACTTCGCTCGGTCAACAATATCACTTCTCAACTACACAGAAGTAAAAAGTATGTTGTATTCATGACTAGCAGGTCCATTAAGAACTTGACAAACTGAAAACTGACCGAGTGGAATCTTGAAGAGTTTGAAACAGGCCTAAACCATCCTCGGTTGATCAAGAATCAACATAGGTGTTTTTCTAAATCTGAGGTTGAGATGCTTCAAGCTCTACTTCCTCCATGCATCCCATGGAGGACATAATGTTATCAGTCGAGTCAATGGTAGTGTGGGTTTTTTTGAAATGAAACTTTAGCTTTCTGACATTCAACAGGTGGCTGATTCGTTTTGATGTGAATAACCTCTCATTTTGTGAATTTATTTTGACTTTGAACACATATATGCAACAGGTCGCCGATTCTACTCTAAGTGGACTTTGAACTCACAACTTGAGTACTTGAATTGCAATATGTTTGAATGACAATATACTGACTTAGTTATAGTGTTTTTTAACATCAGTTAAATAACAACTGTTATTTTATTATATTTTTCCAAAGTACTCTCTCTTTTATGAATAAAATGATAATATATTGATTATTATATTGAATTTAACGATAAATCATCATTGGATAATAATATCTTCATCAAATAGAATGACGATTGCTCCGTTAAAGTGCTCGGTAAACCATCAACACACAAAGAACGCCATTTAAGATCTGACTGAGGATGGAAAAACGGAAAAACCCGTTGCTAACGCATGGGCGATACGGTGCTGTCTGAGACAGAGAGTGGTTTGTCCTGAGGACATTCACAAGTGGCAGATTCGTTGAGGTCATTCACACCAAGAACAAAATACTGAACATATTCATGGCCTTTATTTGACTTTCAAACCCAGACATGCAACAGGTCGCCGATTCTACTCCAAGATGGACTTTGAACTCACAACTTCCTCAGACATTCAACAAGTGGCAGATTCGTTGAGGTCTTTCACCCAAGAACAAAATACTGAAATATTCATGCCTTTAACGACCTTTAACCCAGACACGCAACAGGTCGCCGATTCTACTCTAAGATGGACTTTGAACTCACAACTTCCTCAGACATTCAACAAGTGGCAGATTCGTTGAGGTCATTCACCCCAAGAACAAAATACTAAACATATTCATGGTCTTTTTTCGACCTTCAAACCCAGACATGCAACAGGTCGCCGATTCTACTCTAAGATGGACTTTGAACTCACAACTTTCTCAGACATTCAACAAGTGGCAGGTTCGTTGAGGTCATTCACCCCAAGAAAACATACGAACATATTCATGGCCTTTATTGACCTTAAACCCGACATGCAACAGGTCGCCGATTCTACTCTAAGATGGACTGAACTCACAACTTCCTGAGACATTCAACAAGTGGCAGATTCGTGAGGTCATTCACCCCAAGAACAAAATATGAACATATTCATGGCCTTTATTTGACCTTCAAACCCAGACATGCAAAAGGTCGCCGATTCTACTCTAAGATGGACTTTGAACTCACAACTTTCTCAGACATTCAACAAGTGGCAGGTTCTTGAGGTCATTCACCCCAAGAATAAAATACTGATCATATTCGTGACCTTTATTCGACCTTTAAACCCAGACATGTAACAGGTCGCCGATTCTACTCTAAGATAGACTTTGAACTCACAACTTCCTCAGACATTCAACAAGTGGCAAATTCGTTGAGGTCATTCACCCCGTAAACGAATCGGCAACCTCAATGTTTGAAAATCTGTGGATTGTTCACTCTAGCTCTGCTCCTCAAGGTATTTTCCGGAATCCAAGGGCGGTATGTTTCAAGCTCTATTTCCTCCATGCATTCCTATGGAGGATTTAATGTCAGATCACTTGAGTCGTAAATATTGGGGTTTTATTGAAAATGATCTTTTGGCTCTGAGGCCAATTCAAGGCCAAGTTCATTACCCCGAGAACAAATCTGCCACCCTGTTGA
>NW_024090651.1:0-26769 GCF_014356525.2 Nilaparvata lugens
TCAAATTTCATGAAAATCTATTACCGCGTTTCGCCGTAAATGCGCAACATATAAACATTTAAACATTAAGAGAAATGCCAAACCGTCGACTTGAATCTTAGACCTCACTTCGCTCGGTCAATTATTCAAATAAGCCTACAGTATTGAAAAATTTCAATCACCGCTTGCGTGGTCTGCCAACATATTTTTCTGTCTACTATGACACCCGTATTTATTCATTTAGGGTCGGTTTCCGAGCTCGGTATTTAGCTAAGTTCTAGATTTTAAACAGCTGAAGCCAGAAAATTGGCTTTCCGAAACGGGGCGAAGTCGTAGTTTTATGATAATCTTTATTTTCTCGTGTCTATAATTGGAAACGTTTTTCCTTAACGCAATGAAACATTCCTAAATAATTCAAAATAGCATAAGCTTTAAATTATTTTCTCTTTATTTTATTTTGTGTTCAATTTTCTAGTTTTTCGAAATTTAATTTAAACGTGGACTGCGACTGCGCCCCACGGAAAGCCAATTTTCTGACTCCAGCTGTTTAAAGCCTAAAACTTAGCTAAATACCAAGCTCGGAAACCTGACCAATAGTCAGGTCCACATTATAATGACAGTGTTTGATTAGCAATGATATTGCTATCCTTGTCTATCATTCAAAAGAGCAGATCTCTTTCTCGCTTTGCTCTGTTGCCACATCGTCTTTGAACAAAGAGCAGATAGCGCTATCTCTTTCTCGCTTTGCTCTGTTACCACATCGTCTTGTAGAATTAATAATAAATTATTAACAAAATATTTCATCTTGATTATGAAAATTCATCATGAAATTATTGCAAAATATAATTTCTTTCTTAATAAAATATAATTGATTATTTTAAACGAGAATGAGCAGTGTAATATTACATCAATAAACCTGTACCAGCTACCGTCTATAGAAGGCATTGACAAGACAGAGGATCGGCAACGTTGTTCTCCTATCTTTCTCCACTGCCATTATAACGTGGACCTCTCTATAGCTATCTAGTATCTATCATTCATTATGTATCAATAATATTATAAATTTATTTATTTATTTACCTGGTGGGCTCGACCGGTGTGAGCGGAAGAGAGTCGACCCATTCCTGCACGGTGACCGGGGACTTGTTGCGAGGCGAGGGGGAGGGACAAGGCGTGCACAGCAGTCCAGATGCGGCGTTCTCATTGGTCGGCGAGTCGATCACCAGCAGTGGCAGGCCGCCTCCCATTGGCTGCGGCTCGGCCGAGGGGGCGGGGCCACCGCTTGGTTCACGTGACAATGCTAGCTGGCAGGGTCGCTGCGCATGCGTACTGGCCACACCTCCGCCACTGTCTGCCTCTGACGACGCCTGAACAAATGCCAATTTATCAAGACAAGCATATTATAGTATACAAACTTGTTAATCGCCCATTTGAGTTCAGTGACTTATTATTAATTCATAAACCTAGCATTAGTTCAAATTTTTATTATTAAGTCAAATTAGGTTTAGGGTTTGTTTTATTTTCATATAGTTAAGTGAAATTAAGTTTGAAATTAGTTATTTGTGCAACTAGTGCGCAAAGTGACAGTTTGCTGCACCGAAAGAAACGTTTACGCCCGTAGGCGAGGGCGGAATGGTTTGTTGAGTGCAGCAGAGGAACTTTGCGCACGTATTACACATTAAGTTTTTCCTACAGTTACCATTGAATATGAAAAGTGGGTAATTATGGGTAAAATTGCCTGAAATGCATCAAATGTTTTTCTGTGTAATTTTATTATTGATAAAAACCTTAATTTATTGTCAAATTTAATAAAAATGTTGTCCTTGGTTATAATATACTTAATGCTGTGCTCGTTGTGCTTCGTTGCACCTCTGCTCACTATAGCAGCCCAGTCACTGTTACCAGCTTCATTTTGATTTTGCTGCACTGTTGTTCCATATAACCTACTAAGTATTTTGCGTTGCCATGTTGCAAATCTGGAGTGCAGAAAATTTTTTCCCGCACTAGAGCGGAAAAGTGATTCTTTGCGTTCTGTAATCAGTGCAGCGATGGCCACTTTTCAACGTAACTGTAGGAAAAAATAATGTATAATTTTTAAATGCTGATATTTGTTGAGGAAATAAATTATTTGATTTGATTCAATTTGATATGGACCTAAAGATCAAGCCACACGAAGCAGATTTCGAGCCGTTTTCAGACGAGTCGGCAGGCAGGAAGCTTTCCGATTGGCTGGCTGATTGGGTTGACGTACGGGATTCAGCTCTACGATTGGCTGATTCCTGAATGCCAGCCAATCTACGTGTATACTATTTGAAGGAAACACCTGGGAGGAAGTTTTTAATCTGGCACAGGAAGAATTGATGAAAGTCAATAAATGGTTAAGAGAAAATTTGCTTACAGTAAATGCAACAAAAACGAAATTTTTTAGCCTTTTCTCTGACAGAACGGACGAGACCACCGATTCTTCAATAATCCTGCATCACTGTGGAAGCACCAACAACCCGTGTGATTGCCCTTCAATTCAACAAGTCAATGAAATAAAATATTTAGGAACAATAGTGGACAACAAATTCAAATGGACAAGCACATTAATCTATCATTACCCGGATCAGGAAGCTTCTCTACAAATTCTATCAACTCCGTAAAATCCTCAACTATGAGACATTAAAAACTGTTTATTTTTCTTTAGTGCAATCAATTTTAGATACGTCATAATTATCTGGGGAGCTACGAATTTTACACATGTTGAACCTCTCTATAAACTTCAAAAACGAATACTAAAAATAATAGGCTTCAAGGAGAATCAATTCCCCACGAACATTCTTTCAAGGACAGTAAAGTACTGAGTGTAAGACAACTCTACATCCAGCTATCATCACGCGAATGAGGAGAAACAACATTTGTTTGTTTGTATTATACATTTTTACTAATTTTATTATAAAAAACTTTAATCCCATATCAGTGAATGAAGTTTGTAAATAGTAATTATTACACGCAATAAGCAACTAATTACTTATACCCCAACACATATGATATATAGTGGGGTGTATATTTATTCATTGAAATTATCATTATTTATTCATTGTTGAAACACCGCTGATTTATGTAGTTATATTATCAATATTCTAATGTTGCATTCAATCTTCATTGTAATTAATAAGTTTTCATAATATGTGAAATTTGTTGCATAATTGGCTGTTGTACTGTAATTTATTGTAGATTCGTGTATGAACCAGAATGTATTGTAACTTACTTGAATAAATAAAATTCAAATTCAAAAATCAGAGAGCTTCCTGCCCTGACGACTCGTCTGAAAACGCCTCGAAATCTGCTTTGTGTGGCTTGGCTTGGAGGCTGATCTTAAATTGGAAGCGGAATTTCTCCTGACCAGACGGTTTGGTCTGGGCGGGTTTGGGGATAACATAGTGCCGTCCACCCTCCTACACTTAATCCACTGCTCGGTCTGGAGAGGAGATTCTGGTCTGACCACATTCAAATTGGTTGGTTCTTCCGATAGCACGAAAGCTTTTCTTTACTTCCAACACTGGCCGTGCAGTGTAGTCTATCTATTTATACACGTCTATAAACTAGTTCAGTTTATGTCTATTCATTTCTTGAGTTCTTGTGTTTGGGTATATAGAACTTTGGGCCATAATGATAGATAAAGGCTGATTTACACGGTGCCAGTCGGCTTGCCAGTTGAGGTTGCTAGTCACTGGATGCCAGCTACTGGCACTGTGTAAACGGCTCACGCCAGTAACTGGAGAAGCCAGCAAGCCAAGGACGCGCCAGCAGCTGGCGTTCCAGCAGAACAAACATTTTTGTTTTACTGGCGCGCCAGCTTCCCCCTCTACCGCGTAACCTCAGTGGCGCCAGCCGACTGGCACTGTGTAAACGGCAACAGTCGCCCGCCAGTGCCAGTCACCGCACACCGGCCGGAACGTTAACCACGTGTTTAGTATTGCTTTAAATTAAGTTTAAAAATGACAAATCGTTGGAACGAACAACGACTGTGCAGTTTGTTCAGTTGTACCGTGATCATGAGAACTTGTGGAATATGTTTAATAAAGAATACCGCAATCGCGAAGCAAGAAGTGCGTCAATGCAAGCAATCGTAGATGATATGAATATATTAAACTTTACTGCGAAGGATGTGCCGAAAAAAATTAAATCGTTGAGGTCTACGTACTATTTGGAATTAGCAAAAGTTCATAAAAGCAAACGTGAAAACGGCAGCATGCTAGTAAGGTGGCATGCCAGTCGCCGCTTGCCAGTGACCTTCCAGTCAATATCCAAACTGGCATGCCAGTCACTGGCACCGTGTAAATCAGCCTTAAGGGAATGTTGATAGAGTAAGGCTCAACACGCACTACCTCGATTCAAATCGTACGACTCCAGTCGAGGATACTCCAGTCTCCCGACCTTACGACTTTCTTGCTCATTGTCACTACTTCAGTTCCATGCTACGCCATTTCTAACCTTACTTTATTAAGAATATAAGATCCAATTCGTCACTACTTTGCATGTAAAAAATGTTGTAATAATTATTATGAATGTATTGTCTTATCTAATTCTTATTATTGTCTTATCTAAAATGATATTTATTTATTTATTTATTAATAATCATTACATTACATCAATTTTGGGAATAATCCCATTTAACAGGTAACTTGTCAGTACTAATACTAATCCTAATACTATAATAATACAATCAAAATAATAAAATATTTATTCAGGTATCAAGTGTCAAGTATCTTTAAGGATGGTAATGATATATACCATATATAAAAAAATCAATTTTCTTGTGAATAAAATTCTGAGATTGCGTTTAGGCTTTTCTCTAATACCATTTTTTTGACTGCCTGTTTGAATAAAATGACTGATTCAATGTTTCGAATGTCTGTTGGCAGCCTATTATAGAGTCTCATTCCTGAATAAAATGGATTTTTTCAAAAGCTACATTTCTATGGATTGGAAATGCAATAATATTTCTATTTCGAGTATTCTATTTTTTATTATCTGTACAAAATTGGAACTTATTGATATTTACTTTAACAAAAACTACTAGCTGGTAAATGTACATGGAAGGAAGTGTGAGTATGTTAAGGTCTTTGAAAAATGCTTTACATGAGTCCCTTGATCTCAGTCTACAGATAACTCTCAATATCTTTTTCTGCATGATGAAGATTCTTCGGCTGTCTACAGAGTTACCCCAAAATATTGTGCCGTAGCTCAAGTGGGAGTAAACATATGCATAGTAGACAGTCAATAATGTGTTTCTGTCGAGTGAGTTGGAAAGAGTTGAAATTACAAAATAGGCCTGATTCAATTTTTTCATTAAGCTCTTAATGTGCTCCTTCCAGGAAAAATTCTGGTCGATTACAAGTCCCAAGAATTTAGTTGAGGAGGAGAGTATTAAGCTATTTCTAATGGTTGGAAGGTGAGTCTCGTCTATCCTCGTTTGATTGCGTATGGAACGAAATTGTATAAGGTGTGTTTTACTACAATTTAAGGAAAGTCCATTCAAAGTCCATAAAATATCTTTTTCATAAAACATAACTTCACTTTCATTGAAAATGCATGGTACTATGCAACTCAAGTCGAGGCTCGACCAACATGTCGAGTCGACACTCGACTCAGTCTCACAGTCGTGAGGTCGCGGAGACTAGAATCCTAGAATCGACTAGTCTGAGTGTCACCATTTGAAAACAAATGCTGAGTCGCGTAAATGTGAGTTGAGCCTTAGGCTAGTTTCACACTCTTTCGGTTCGTTTCGTTTTCGGCAAATTCCGATAAGTGTGAAACGGCAATTCGGTACCGAATAAAAACCGCATAGAACCGAACGCCCACTTGACTCTAATAAATTCCATCAGGTTTCAATTCGTTGCTAGCGAGAGGCTTCTTTCACACACTTTCGGTTCGGTTCGTTTCGTTTTCGGCAAATTCCGATAAGTGTGAAACGATGATTCGGTTTGAATTCGGTACCGAATAGCAACCGCATAGCACCGAACGCCCCCTCGACACGAATAGGTTTCATTATAGGTTTCAATTCGTTGCTAGGGAAACAGGAAAAAACAAAGTCTTTTACACACGCTTGCCTTTTTTGTTTTTATTTTAACCTGATATCGTGATTATAATTTTCCAAGTCAAAATCATATGGTCAATTCATTTCTGTTAGTCCACAGAAACATTTTTTCTCAATGAATAGTTTGCTATAAAAATATGAAAGATATAAATTAATACTTAGTGAGAATTTTTTTTTATTTTTCCACGAATATTACATGATTTCATCAATGGAGAGAAGAGATGAAGTTTTTATACCATGTCAAAACAAGGAACAAATTTTCAATTAAAAAAATAATCTTTCTGAACTTCCAAAATTAACATGATCAAAAAGAAACTATTTAAATAATTCACAATTTTTAATTAACTTTAAAATTTTGTTGTTCAAGAAATAACATCTTACAATTTGATACCAACTGTTATATTTAAATATACAAGCATGAACTGTGAAAATCCAGACACAGCTGTGTTTGAGAAGAAAATACCTAATTGGAACCGTACGAATTAAAACCTGACATGTATGAAAGCCTCATTCGTTTTCGGTAACGAACCGAACCGAACCGAAAACGTACCGAACCGAACGAAACCGAAAGCGTGTGAAGCTAGCCTTAGTGTGTGAGAGAATTCAGTTATGAGACAAAGGAAACAAGCTGTATCACAACCGAAATTTAAGAGCAAAACTAATAATAAGTAATAAAAGAGTTCATCATCCATTTGTCAAAAGTAGGATACATCTATCCTTTTCCACAGAGCTGTTGCACTCCTGACTTGCCAAAAAACAATGTGGGAGGGCAGAGTCTGGATTGGACTGGCTGCTCTGATCAGGCTGGGTCGGGTTGGCTGGCCATATTTTCTCCGCCTCCAATGTAGAATTAGCCTTCCGACTACGTTGTTTTTTTTTTGTATAGCTATTCCAATATCATCTGCCCAGTTTCTAATTTAATTTCAGCTTTCAACCTAATTTCCATAATATATATAAAAGTTGTTTTCATAATATGAACTTTCAAGTTGTAGTCGAATAAACGGACCATTCTTCATGGGCACTCTATATAAAAAAAATATAGCGTAATAGTTATTTGTATATCTAGAGTGAAAAGTACGACTTTTTCTCCCTGTGGGAAGAAGTTTGAAGCCCGAGGCGGAGCCGAGGGCAACAATTTTCCTGAGGGAGAAAACATATTTTTCGCTCGTGATGTACACAACATTTTTCCTCCATCTACATTTTTTTATAGAAGCTGCAAATAATATCATTTTAATAACTCACGTATTGGTGACAATGTTTCCTAACAACATAACCTAAAATCTGAAACCTAAAAACCGGTCGTCTGATTGGCACTGCCAATTGCGCTATCTATCGGCAAAAGTTGTAATAATTATATCAGCTGGGCGTCTACCAAAAATGGCTGACTCCAGATCACGAGATTCAGATTTGAATTGCAGATCAAAAATATTTGTTGGCTGGTATTTTGAAAAGAATAAAATATTTTTAAAATTGTATAAATTTTTATCGTCTACTAATATTAAGAATATAATATCATACAAACATATATTTCATGAGTTGATCAAATCTGTGGTTGTGGTATTGAATTCAGTTGACTCAATGACAGACACCTCTATTATGCTTTCTCAACTGAGCTTAGACCTTCTAACCTATTACAATGTATTTTTAAAATAGAGATGCTTCCCATGTTATTTAAATGTAGTCACTTTTACTCCCTAGGGAGTTTTTCTGTTTTTTACTAGCGAGAGCGAAAAAGTGACACTTTAGTATTATGTTTCAGGGAGTAAAGTACTTTAGACAGCCTAGGTGGAGAAAATAATATTTATACAGTATTTTTATATTACTGTACTCATTTATTGTTCATTGTAAAAATATTTTATTTTGATTAATGAACGTATTCAAAGAGACAATATTATTCAAGGAGAGTTCTTTTCCAGATGATACCATTTTTTCTCGTTTGTAAAAACAGTTTAGACTACACCATATTTGTTACTCGTCACCAGCACTCAAACTCAATCCGCGTTTATACCAGAGTTGTCAACTGAGTTTTAAACAAATTACTATACTATTTACATAGTATGTTCTAGAAAACATTTTGTTGACAGCTTTGGTGCAGACGCAGCTCAAGGTTTTGCTGTTGTCAAATTTTGGAGAGAAATAGTACAGGCTCAGCCTAGTTTTTCCTCCAATGTCATAATTGTATTATGATTATAGTATTTTATACAATAAATGAATGAATGAATGAATGAATGAATGAATGAATGAATGAATGAATGAATAAGTATGATAGACAGAAACAATGCCTAGTCTACAAGTTGGACCAGTCACTGGCCCAGCCTGCAATATAACCAGTGCCCAATAAAGGCCAGCGGTAGCCAACGTTGGCAAACCACCCATCCACACACTGAAAGTTCCTTTTGCCACATTGACTGGTTATGTGATCGGCTCAGTAGAGTGGTTTTTCTTATAAGACGTCTGAGAACTCTTGTTCCTCAGCAATATTTGAGGGCGTCCTGCTTTGGGGTTTTCCAGAGTGTTATTCAATATGGGCTTATTCTTTGGGGCGGAGCAGACAATACTAGTAGGGTGCTGCTTCTTCAGAAAACAGTAGTAAGGCTTATGGCCAATGCTGACTACCTCGCTTATTGTCGTCCAATATTTGTCTCGATGGAGGTTATGACTGTGTTCACCCTGTACGTCATGCAACTCCTGGTCAGGGTCAGGGACGAGTTGGATGATCTTAAATGTAGGTCTGAGATACACAGGCAAGCATGTCATCTGAACGTTCCTTTTGTCAGGCTAAAAAAACTTCAAGGGCATTATAGAATATTATCAATCAAGGCATTCAATAAGCTGCCTGTTATTGTGAGAAATATGAAACAAGCCCGTTTTAAAACACAAGTTGAAAAGCTGCTAACAGAGAACCCATTATATAATGTAGAAGAGTTTTTCAATTTTGCCCGTCGATGTAATAAATACATATTTTGAGTGATGATAATATAGGTGTATGAAATTATAATTGAACGAAAATCCTAAATAAATGCTGCAAATCATCCCGAAGACCTCTGCTACTGCAGACATTGACAACAGGGCTAACAGCTAGATGGAAATTCGATGAGAACTACTATCCAAAAATTAGTTGCCAGCCCGGGAATCGAACCCGGTACCTCCCAATTGCCAGTCAGGAATGCTTACCCTTACACCAAACTGACAATCTCTGGATAGCAGCGCTCATTTTATACAAAGCCATAGCGGCCAACCAGTTACAGATGGAATTAAATAGAGAATGCATTTATTCCATCTAGCTGTGCTGTGCTTTATGCATTCCTTATTTAATTCCATCTGTATATGTGTATGAATTGGCTCAGTAGTTTTATAGGATTTTATTCTTGACGATACCTAATGTACATTAAATTGTATTTATTGGTGGATTATTAACGTATTCATTTATTTATTTATTATTGATACAATTACAAATCATATGAATATGATCTATTCTAATATTCTATTCTATTGGACTTATCTTGGACTTTGTCACTTATAAATTTGAAAGAAAAATAGCCCAAGGACTACCTTATCTATATATATAAAAGCGAAATGGCACTCACTCACTGACTGACTGACTGACTGACTGACTGACTCAGTCACTCACTCACTCGCAGAACTAAAAATCTACCGGACCAAAAACGTTCAAATTTGGTAGGTATGTTCAGTTGGCCCTTTAGAGGCGCACTAAGAAATCTTTTGGCAATATTTTAACTCTAAGGGTTATTTTCAAGGGTTTAAAGTTCGTCTTTTAGCATGTATATTCTTCTTCTCCCAATCTCTTAATTATAATTGAAATTTTCATATCATATGTTACTATAGAACTATAATCTAGATAGAGTACCTCTTCGAAACAGTTGTTAACTGGCAACTAAATTAATAATTTTGTCAGGTTGGCATTAAGTTGAGTTGACTTTGTTAGGTTGGCACCAAGTTAAAGATTTAAATGCATTTATCGCGGAAAAATTGATTGGGCACTGCTACTTCAATCCTGGGAATATTATATTACTAGCCGTCAGTCTCACTTCGCTTGCCATATCCGTTTAGCCAGACGTTTAGTCTGGACCCCCGACTGGATTGTCCTAACATATGATAAAAATGCTCAAATGAAAAATGCAGGCGAGCGAAGCGAGCCTGCTGATCTCATTCTTGGACGATCCAGTCGGGGGTCCAGGGGGCGGAGCCCCCTGGCTAGACGGATATGGCGAGCGAAGCGAGCCTGACGACTAGTAATATATATGTGTATGAATTAGCTCAGTTGTTTTATAGGATTTTATTCTTGTTACCTAATGATACCTAACGATGCCTAATGTACATTAAATTGTATTTATTGGTGGATTATTAACGTATTTATTTATTTATTATTGATACAATTACAAATAATATGAATATGATCTATTCTAATATTCTATTCTATTGGACTTATCTTGGACTTTGTCACTTATAAATTTGAAAGAAAAATAGCCCAAGGACTACCTTATTATTTTATATACCAATGTTATTACATTAGTATAATTTGCATTGTAAATAAATAAAAATAAAATATTCTATTCTACTGGCACTGGTCGACATGTAGATACGACATAAGAACATTCTGTAACCGGTATTGTATTTTTTACAAGGCAATAGAGTTTGATTGATTGATAAGTGATAAGGATCTCACCGAATAACCTGCAGACATGACAGTTCGCTTGCAAGCATCCTCCTCAGTGTCTTTGCCGTTGCCCTGCTGCTCCACACTCTCTTCAAGCTGCACATCTACAGCAGTGGTTGGTGCGCCATCTTGTGTCCCATCTTGTGCGCCATCTTGTGTCCCATCTGAGTCGTCGTGATGCGCGGTGACCACATCTTTGGCGTCGCAGTCGCGGCTCACCAGATTCTGTCGCAGCAGTTTAGCGTTCGCCTCCGACACGGTCGTGATCAGACACTGCAGCTGTGATCTGACCCGTTCCGGACGCAATTTGCGCACCAGATTCTGGACGCGCAGTTGCAAGTTTAATGGTCCTGCAATCATATCAAACAGTATTCAATTTACACATTAATAGTAGACAAATTTCAACAAATAAAATTTCCAAAAATCAGCTGATAGTTGCAGTGATAGTAGTTTTAATTTTTCTGCTCAAAATTTTCAAGTTTCTTTCAATATTATTGAAACTTTCGGATTGTTCAGTGTTATTTCCGGCTCTTATCAAACCTTCAAAATTCAAAATCCATCAGTCATATCTCGAATACGTATTCTCTGAGTGTTAATCTTTGGTGAAAACAGAAATTTTAAACTTAACCTCTCTTTGGACTATTTATGTGTCAAAATCAAGGAATTGAAGAAGTTTTGGGCATTTGCCTGTTTCTCTTTCCAAATATCGTGTTTGTGACTGTTCTAATAAATAAATAAATAAATATACAATTTACCCATTAATAGTGGATAAATTTCGGCAAATAATAAAACTTTCAAGGCCATATGCACCATCTACGTTAAGGTTATGCAAAGGCTAAAAATAACTTTCTACTCGTGATATTTTTCCAAGTTTTTCTTGTCTTTGAAACAAGTTTATATATTCTTCGGCAGCTATATTAAAATACTTATTGAATGAGTTGGCGACCTGTTGTGGATCAGAGATATAGAGATATATATCCCAGCTCACACTGGAGCCCATCTTGAGTATAATTTTGTTAATGAATTATTATTTTAATAGCTGGATACTAGTGTATTGAAGAAACAACATTGATGATTGTACATAAGACTTCTTATGTACCGTACATAGTTGTATAAATTAAGTGCGATAAAAATTAAATTTGTCCTGTGATGAAACAGTAGTCTAGTTATAGAACTAAATTTAAATGCATCGATTTCTAGTGTTGAATTCCCATGTTCATTAGTGTATTCTTCAATGAAGTTTCATGTTTTAAGGCTGTGCAAAGGCTAAAAATGAACTCTCTACTCGTGATATTTTTTCAAGTTTTTCGATTTGTATATCATCAAGCTATCAAAATGAAAAAGTTTTCTCAGGAAGAAAATGTTTTCTGATCATTACTTTTTGAGATATGAGCGCCCAAAGATTACATTTTTGGGACAGAACATTTCAAATTCGGTAAGAGATAAAAAAATTCGGTTGATTTGTATATCATCAAGCTATCAAAATGAAAAAGTTTTCTCAGGAAGAAAATGTTTTCTGATCATTACTTTTTGAGATGAGCGCCTAAAGATTAAATTTTTGGGAAAGAACATTTCAAATTCGGTAAGAGATAATTCCATGAGATTTGGAGGATAGATTCTTCATGGTATTGTTGATCTAGTGAAACAGAAATTTTCTAAAAATATCAATTTTCAAGATAGTTATTCAAACTACTAAAAATAGCCAAAACTAACTTTTAGTTGAGTTATTTTTGGTAAATTGAATAACTTTTTCAAAAATTTATATTTTCAGAAAATTTTTGTTTTACTAGATCAACAATACCATCCTCTAAATCTCATGGATTTATATAGTACCGAATTTGAAATGTTCTGTCCCAAAAATTTAAACTTTAGGCGCTCATAACTCGAATAGTATTAATGGGAAAAATATGTTTTCTTGAAAAATGTCTTCATTTTGATAGCTCGATGATATACAAATCGAAAAACTTTGAAAAAAATCTCCAGTAGAAAGTTCATTTTTAGCCTTTGCACAGCCTAAAGCGATCCTGAAGCAGAGATTCCAACTCACAGTATAATTATGTAAAGCCCTGCTTCCCAAAAATAGTTATTTATTTATTTATTATATTTAACAATACACATTTCAAATACATGATTAGAAAGGATCAACAGTCTAGACCAAAACTGTTCCCTTTCATATTGTGCTTGGTTGAGTAGAAAAACCCATTAGTTCTTTTGTAAGATTTCAAACATTTTTCATTCTACCAATATGTGAACATTCTCATAACAACCAATGTCATATTTATGTTTTCTTTTCAGTAGTGCCAAGTACATGTAGCCAATACATTTGTGCACGAAAAGGAGGCATTTATCTTATACTATTGAATGAGCAACTTCTGTTTATATGTTTAGATGTTTGGATGTTTAGGAGGCATTTATCCTATACTATTAAACGAGCAAATTTTGTTTATATGTTTAGATGTTTGGATGTTTAGAAGGCATTTATCCTATACTATTAAACGAGCAACTTCTGTTTATATGTTTAGATGTTTGGATGTTTAGGAGGCATTTATCCTATACTATTAAACGAGCAACTTCTGTTTATATGTTTAGATGTTTAGGAGGCATTTATCCTATACTATTAAACGAGCAACTTCTGTTTATATGTTTAGATGTTTGGATGTTTAGGAGGCATTTATCCTATACTATTAAACGAGCAACTTCTGTTTATATGTTTAGATGTTTATATGTTTGTATTTCACTGGATCTCGAAAACGGCTCTAACGATTCTCACGAAATTCAGAACATAGTAGGTTTATAATATAAAGATTCGATTGCACTAGGTCTCATCCCTGGGAAAACTCGCTGAAGGACATTAAAAGGATAATAATTATTATTCATCCTTGGGAAAACAGATGATAATTATTTCGTCGTCTGTTGGTGATGGAAGTGAGTGAGCAAGCGAGTTCATGTGTGTAGGACTGTGTCAAAATTATGACTCAGCTGTTGAACTTTTGTAATCATTCAATCAGGTTGCCTTTCAAAAAAGCCGGGTTATTTTAAATCCTGATTAATTCCAGTAGATCCATCTTTTTGAAATGGTCTTCTCTGATTTGGTTCAAGTGAAGTTAATCAGGATTAAAATTTAACCGGCTTTTCTGCAACTGGGCCTTTGTGAGGGAAATTTTTGCATTCCTCTGGGAATTAAACTCAAGTTACTGTGATTAGATAGAAAGATTCTGTATGAATGTTATAATAATTTCTTCTTTCGTAATAAATTTTTTATGCTTTTTTACTCCAGAGTGAAGCTCGGACCCCGATATTTATTATGTGAATGTTCATATATTTCAATTCCACCAATGTGTGGACATTCTAATAATATAGTGTTTCGTCATGGAAATCAACATCTAAAAATAATACATTTTTTTCAGCTACTGTACTTGGTTACAACTATCAATCCATTAAACTAATTTCGAGTAATTTTATGATTACAAGAATATTCTATGAATTAATTGTTTTTAATATATATTATATTTTAGTATGTTTCAATGAGTTTTATACAGGTTAATCTGGGAAAGTTATGTCATCTCAAAACGTCACTTCTGAGTTATGAGCTTTTCATGACACCACTTGCCAATGATGTCAAAAGTACTGAACTCTATAGCCTACTGAATCTTGCAACTAAACTATATACTTGCACTTCTTAACCTTCCGACAGTCGCGCTGTAGTAAAAAGTACAACACTGTCAGTTTTTTTTTTTTGCTGCACAAGACTATTGAATGGGGTGGTGTCAGTGAATGAGTCGCCTATGCATTCCAAAACTTTCCCCCATCACTCCACTGAGTTGCAATATCGGGGGCGCAACAGTCGAGACCGACGACATTCGAGGCCTACGACCGTAGAGGACTGTTTTACAGTCCTCTACGGTCGTAGGCCTCGACTGTCGGGAGTGTACGAAAATTAGAGTGGCCTCAACTGTCGCCTAACGCAGGCGACATTTGAGGCCACTTTTTCAGGAGTCCTCTGCCGTCGCAGGTCTCGACTGTCGGGGCTGTACAAAAATTAGAGTGGCCTCAACTGTCGCCTAACGCAGGCGACATTTGAGGCCACTTTTTCAGGAGTCCTCTACCGTCGCTGGCCTCGAATGTCGCCGGTCTCTACCGTCGCTGGTCTCGACTGTCGCAGGACTCTTCTGTCGTTTGCCTCGTTTGACATCGACCCGCAATATCAACCGAGAAATGGTTGAGTCTGTAGGTGCCATTTAGTCGCGACAGTGCATAAGATAGGGAAAGACTGTATACGGGTACTGTAAACGAGCCAATAACACAGAATTGATGGCTTTGCTTGATGTACCTTATTGGGCTATGAAACGGTAATCATCCAAATGTTCATAGGCGTAAATTAATCCAAGAAGATGGAAAAAGTAATTATACAATTAATTAATAAATTTTGACAGTAAACAGAGTACATAACACTTGGAAAATTGGATGTTGTAAAAAAATACAACACGCGACTGCTTGTTTGATTGAGTAGGTCGCGACTACCGGAAGGTTAAATGTATGAAATCAGGGCTACCTATATTTATTTATAAAATAGAATTATAGTACCCTTTGAAAGATTAAGTGCCGGTTGCACAACAACCGGTTAAATTTTAACAGTGATTAATTCCATGAGAACCAATGAGAAAAGCCGTCTCTTCAAAAACGCCGTCTCTGATTGGTTCTCGTGAAATTAATCACGGTTATAATTTAACCGCTGTTGTGCAACCGGGCCTAAGAATAGAAATTATTATAACAACTGGTGTTCTGAAGATGGTATGGACATTGAAACTAGTTGTTATAATTTATTTGTATTCTTAATTTATTTTATTATTTTCAAAGAAAGGGTAGTCTACTATCATTCTATTTTATAAGTGAAGAAGCACTTTAAATCTACAGAATTATAAATGAAAAATTCAATAAGCGTCTACAGAAATACCTGATTCCATTCTGGCGTCTAACTCAACATACTTCAAGCAAAAATATCTTGTCCTTTTTAAGCAGCTTGTAAATGATAACAGAGCAAAGGTTAGCGGCATAATAAACTAGGAATGCATGAAGTTAATACACTATTTCTATAGAATTTATAGCAGATATTTGATTTTAGCACTCGGAAACAGCATAATAAGACCCGGTTGCACAAAAGCCGGTTAAATTTTAACCGTGATTAACTTGACGAGAACCAATCAGAGAATGCGTTTTTGATAAAACGGCTTCTCTGATTGGTTCTCGCGGAATTAATCACGGTTAAAATTTAACCGGCTTTTGTGCAACCGGGCCTAAAACTAGGCTTCAACTAATTAAAATAACTTTCAACTATCTACAACTCTAGGATTAAATATTATTATATTATTTGGGAGAGGAATAGCACAAGGTTACCTTATTTTTTCTCTTCCTATCATTTTCATGATGTACTTATTGTATGAATCAATGAATAATAAAGAATATTATTACAAATGGATACAAAAATACACTTGAAATATCACTTAAACAATAGTATCAACAACTGAGACATTTATCTCTTCTTAAGTGCAGCAAAAAAAAATTAGAATTTAATAAAGTGTTTATAGTATAAAGATATAACGGTCTACAGATAGAAATAAATTGGAAGTTGCATTTGATCAAATGCTAATTAATGAATAATTATTATTAAACGAAAATCCCAATTAAATGATGTAAATCACCCCGAAGACTTCTGCTATTGTAAATATTGACAACAGGGTAAACAGCTAGATGGAAATCCGATGAGCGATACTATACTAAAAATAATTTGTCACCCGGATTTTCGTTTAGTAATGATATATCGGTATTGTGACTATAGTGAATTAAGATATTAATGAAAATAAATTTATAGAAATTTTATTACATAAATTAAGTTTATACAAATGATGTTGTTTTTTTGATGGGTAGTCCAAAAATATACATTTGATCGAGTTGAATATTGAATAAAACTGGATAATATGAAAATAGTATAATGTGAAGATAATACTGGGTGCGGCAGGAAGGGTGGATGTTTTTAGAACAGATAGTATTCTGATTTGGGTAGTCGGATTGGGCCAGCTGAAGTGAACATGTGTTCGGTAGATCATACCATTTTTTCTAGTCATTGTTTAATCGGCATCATGGATTCGTGGAATGTGCAACATCGTGTGTTTACTTACGACAGTTTTGTGCGTAATAATGAGAGTATCATTACAGTTCAGCGCGAGTTTCGTCGTCATTTCAATCTTGCGAGAAATGAAAATGTACCCACTCGTAACACCATTTTACGTTGGGTAAAATCATTTCGTTCAGTAGGAACAGTAATGAATAAACGACCACCAGGGGCTCATCGCACTGTACGCACTCCACAAAATGTGGAAAGAGTTCGGCAAGCCATACTCCGTAGTCCTAATCGATCTGCTAGGAGACATTCTTCTGAACTGAACATCAGTGATCGGTCAGTAAGGCGTATTTTACATAAAGATCTAGGATTTCATCCCTACAAAATGGCCATGGTTCAACAATTGAATCCTGGCGATTATGTAAAGCGGCTGAATTTTGCTCGAGAAATGGAGGCCATATTTGACCAAAATGAAAACATCATTTTGTTTACGACAGATGAAGCACATTTTCATTTGAATGGTACCGTTAATCAGCAGAACTATCGTTATTGGTCAGATGAAAATCCAAAATTAATGCATGAGAGACCATTACACAGTCCCAAGGTGACAGTTTGGTGTGCTGTGAGCAGTATATTTGTTATTGGTCCATACTTTTTTGAAGACGACAACGGGACCACTGTAACTGTAACCTCAGAACGTTATAGACAGATGTTCACTGAATTCTTCCTTCCTGAATTAAGAAGGAAACGTATTCCTATCCGGCAAGTATGGTTTCAGCAGGACGGGGCGACAGCTCACACAGCAAGAAATTCAATGGAAGCAATTCGGGCTGTTTTTCGTGGTCGCATCATTTCTCGGTTTGGTGACATTGATTGGCCTCCTCGTTCTCCAGACCTGTCCATGTGCGACTACTTCTTGTGGGGTTACCTGAAAGTAAAGCATACGAAGAAAGACCTCATACTGTTGGTGAACTGAAGGCAAGAATCCGGCTAGAAATTGAGAGAATTCCTCAGCCTATGCTTCGTGATGTTATGAACAGCTTCGCAAATCGCCTGCGCGAATGCCGTACTCGGGAAGGCCGCCATCTTGCTGATGTTATTTTCAAACAGTGATTATTTTCAATGTTTCTTAAATGCTTTTTAATGTAGAAGAATATTTTATGAATATAATTTTGATATCTACGTCCGTTTATTTTTTACACCTATTTCAAAAATGCGGGATTGACTGCCGCACCCTGTATTAGTAAATAATTCGCCGTACTAAAACAAAGTTGAAACTTATTTGGAGAATTACATTGGACTGGTACATAATTTACTATTATCTCCATATTTTTAAAATATTTCTTTAATAATGTGAATATTTTCTATTTTAGTGATAATAACGTGAAATTTTTCTTGGTTTTGAAGCATCTAAATTTATAAATCTACTTTGTGAAAATAATTAAGGACTGAAGATTTTGTAAAGTGAACAACTAAAATGTAATTTTTCAATATTCTTCTTTTCTGTTTTCTTACCATGTATAATGAACTATTGTAATTGTGTTGTTATGGAAGCAATTTTTGGGAGAAATCCTGTATGCTTCCATGTTTTTCATAAATAAATAAATAAATAAAAGACTTAAGCTGCGTTTACACCAGAGTTATTAACTTAATCCTTAATCCTTAATAGATTCTATTAGGTTGAACATAACTAATCATACACATGATGAATATATGTGTTTGTCAAGTTCCTTTCAATCTAATAGAATCTATACGGTAAGGATTAAGTTATTAACATTTTGTTAATAACTCTGGTGTAAACGCATCTTTAACCTATATCGGATATGTGTAACCTAATCTAAACTTGAGAGAGGAATAGCACAAGGTTACCTTATTTTTTCTCCACCTATCATTTTACTTTCCTTGCCCTATTACCGTAGGTAAGGAAAGTATTGCTTTCCGAAAAAAATTAAGGTACCCCAATTTCTAAATTTCTATACGTTTCAAGGTCCCCTGAGTCCAAAAAACTGGTTTTTGGGTATTGGTCTGTATGTGTGTGTGTGTGTGTGTAGAGTGTATGTGCGTCTGGGTACACGATATCTCATCTCCCAATTAACGGAATGACTTGAAATTTGAAACTCAAGGTCCTTTCACTATAAGGATCCGACACGAACAATTTCGATCAAATGCAATTCAAGATGGCGGCTAAAATGGCGAGAATGTTGTCAAAAACAGGGTTTTTCGTGATTTTCTCGGAAACGGCTCCAACGATTTTGATCAAATTCATACCTAAAATAGTCATCAATAAGCTCTATCAACTGCCACAAGTCCCATATATGTAAAAATTTCAGGAGCTTCGCCCCATCAATGCAGATAGATTCCCAATTATCAGGCTTCAGATACAATTGAAACGAAAAAAAATCAAGTGGAGTAGATTGAGCATGAAAATCTCTACAATTAATGTTCAGTAACATTTTCACCTAAAATTGAAAATAAGCTTTAAATTTGAGAAAATGTGATTATTCAATTGCAAATTATTGTTGATTCTATTGAATCATTCACTATGAAGAGATAGAAGACCTCATGTGTGTCTCCAGCGTTATTGCCCTGTCACCAGCTGGCTCAAGTCTTTGAATAGTAGACTTCAGATGCGCGTGAACACTAGCGTCAGGTGATGAATTTTCATAACGGCAAGGAAAGTTGTGTGAGTGCGCCACACCAGATTTTTTGATGATGTACTTATTGTATGAATCAATAAAGAATCAATCAAAGTATGAAGATATATTTGTATTGTGACTATAGTGAATTGAGAGATGTGAAAATAGTATATAATATGAATAGAGAATATGAAAATAGTATTCAATGTGAAGATAATATAAGTAAATAATTCGCCGTACTAAGAAAAAATTGATACTTCAAATCAAATCAAATCTTTATTTGTCCCAAAAACATAATTACAATGACAAAAATGGTTATACATAAAAAAAGTAAAGTACAATATAAAATGAAAAAGAAAAATACCATTAATAGGATTATACGGTAACTATATTATAAACGGGAAATCCCTGCAAGGTTCGAGGAACCCGAGCGCAGAGGCCGAGTGTTCAATGCTTAACAGTACAAGAAAATAATAATGGGATATTATTAAGAAATAGGGAAAAGAAAAAGTGAGTGAGGAAGGGAAGAGAAAGAGCAGAGTGAAGGCATAGGGGAAAGTAAAGAATAGTTGAAAATTACATAAAAAACATGAGAAGTCTTTATACTAAGCTATGAGGGAATTACATTGCCAAAATTACATTGTTCGAGATTATCCATGTATGAATTTCAATTAGCAGTTTTCTATTTAATTTACTAGTGATAAAATGGTTAGGAATAACATTGATGAGCTTTGATGCCTGATATAAAAATTGTTTTCTACAAATTGATAAAATAGTATCTGTAATTTGAAAAGAAGTAATGTCTACTTATTTAAAGAAGTACAGTGAGCTTCCACATTAATTAAAATTGAAGTTTGGTTGGATTCATTGGAGAAAATATTTGAAAAATTTTAAAATTGAGTTTTATGTTGGATTGTTAGTGAGTTAGGAGCGATCTAAAAAAAGCGATCTTATTCCACCATTTTGTTGTCAAGATATAAAAAAAATGCTGATAATAAATTATCACTAACGTATGACTTCTTGTAAACATTGCGCCATTCTAAAATGTAACCGTATAATGAGTTGAAGATAAGTGATACGGAAATAACACTACACAGAAAATTCACTTGAACTATCATTTTAGATTATTGCACAATCGATTACTAAATGAATCATATTTGCCCAAAGAATAATATTAGTTTTAACTCCGAAACTGATTGAGATGAATTGGCAAGTTTAAAAACTGCTGAGTTAAGACTTCTATTTGATTCATACTACAGTAACTATATTACCTAATATATTGAATGAAAAAGACTAAAAAATTGTCAAAAATTTCTCAATTTTTGGAATTTTCATTCAATATGAATAATTACCACAATATCAACTTCTCAACTACACAAAAAGTTACCTAATATAGTTACTGTAATTCATACAATAAGTACATCACCAAAATGATAGGGAGAGAAAAACTAAAGTAACCTTGTGCTATTCCTCTCCCAAGTTTAGATAATGTTACACATAGTCAGAGATAGGTTGAGTCTTGTAGTGTTCACAAAATTTGCAGTTCTTAATTATTTTCACAAAGAAGATTTTCAAATTTATATGCTTCAAACCCAAACATAGAAGAAAAATTCAAATTATTACCTATCACTAAAATGGAAAATATTAATATATTTATAAATACATATGAAATTAAAATGTATTAAGATACAAATAAAATAAATCAATTATTTAACGCAGCAATAACAGAGAGTATAAAATGTAATAAAATTTATTGGTTGTCTCCCAGGTTGCATAAGACATGAACTTGATAGATCAAAATTTAAGGAATTGCTGAGAGCATATTTGATAGATTTAGCATGCTACAGTATAAACGAGTTTACTGTAAAAAAATGAATTTTATACAGTCAGTAATTTCTCTTTAGCTTTAAGTTAGTTTTTAGTTTTTGACTTTTTCATGTATGTTTTGGAAAGAAATAAATGATTGATTGATTGATTAATACATTCTACATTTTCTAAACAGTATCTTCATGAAACAAGCTTCAAACTGCTATAATGAGGTCCACGTTGTAATGGCAGTGTTTAATCAGCAATTGTATTGCTATCCTTGTCTATCATTCAACAAAGCGGTTAGCGCTATCTCTTTCTCGCTATGCTCTGTTGCCTGATTGTTTTTTAACAATGTAGAATTGGTAATTAAATAAAAAATATTTAATCTTAATCATTAAAATTCATTATGCAATTATTGAAAAATATAATTTCTTGCTTGATAAAATATAATTGATTATTTTAAACGAGAATGAACAGTTAATATTACATTAATAAACCGGTATCAGTCACCCTCCATAGAAGGCATTGGCAAGATAAAGTGTTTAGTGCCGGTTGCACAACAGCCGGTTAAATTTTAACCGTGATTAATTCCAGGATAACCAATCAGAGAAGCAGTCTTTTCAAAAACGCCTTCTCTGATTGGCTCTCGTGAAATTAATCACGGTTAAAATTCAACCGGCTGTTGTGCAACCGGGCCTTTATCTTGATTATGGGAATTCATTAAGAAATCATCGAAAAATATTATTTCTTGCTTGATAAAATATAATTGATTATTTTAAACGAGAATGAACAGTTAATATTACATCAATAAACCTGTATCTGCTACCAACTATAGAAGGCATTGACAAGACGGAGGATCGGCAACGTTGTTCTCCCATCTTTCTCCACTGCCATTATAACGTGGTCCTCACTCTAAAACTGCGTTTACACCAAAGTTATTAACAAAATGTTAATAACTTAATCCTTATAGATTCTATTAGATTGATCATCACTTATCATACACATGATGAACATTTATGTGTTTGTAAAGTTCCGTTCAATCTAATAGAATCTATAAGGATTAAGTTATTAACATTTTGTTAATAAACGCAGCTTTAGTTACCATTGATCAAAAAAGCTATTGAATCAATCACTTTTCCAACGTAGGAAATGAAATACAAAGGAAAGGATCGACGAAGATATAGAAGTACTAGCAAGTACTAGTGTTGGAGTAATTTGCAATAATTAAGTACTAGAGAGCCGGCAATTACTCTTCAAGGCTATTAAAAGGAAACCGCAATGGGCATCAATCTTTTATTGATTGAAAGCTTCAAACTTAGAGTGTTGGGAGACTTCGGATTATTACTTGAACATTGAATTACACGAAGGTTTTTAGGAAGATTATCCGTTTCAAGACGTTGTAATGATGCCTATAGTGAGGTCCACGTTATAATGGCAGTGGAGAAAGATAGAAGATAAACGTTGCCAATCCTCTGTCTTGTCAATGCCTTCTATAGACGGTAGCTGATACAGGTTTATTGATGTAATATTAACGGTTCATTCTCGTTTAAAATGATCAATTATATTTTATTAAGCAAGAAGTTATATTTTTCAAAATTTCATAATGAATTTCATGATTAAGATTGAATATTTTTGTATTTAATTATTTATTCTACATTGTTAAAAGACGATCTGGCAACAGCGCAAAGCGAGGAAGAGATAGCGCTATCCGCTTTGTTGAATGATAGACAAAGATAGCAATACAATTGCTGATTAAACACTGCCATTACAACGTGGACCTCATTATAGCAGTTTGAAGCTTGTTTCATGAAGATACTGTTAAGAAAATGTAGAATGTATTACATTTTATACTTTCTGTTATTGCTGCGTTAAATAATTGATTTATTTTATTTGTATCTTGATACATTTTAATTAAATTCAATCAACTATTAGTTTTTTCAGCAGATGTAGTTTCATTCCTACCATGCAGAAAACTGATTTTAAAATTTTGAAATGTAAGCTTTTAAAATCTGATCAATTAGTGGCATGGTGGCATTTAAAGACTCTACAATAGAAAAGTTTTGTTTATGGAGAAGGGAACTGATTTTTTTTCAATTTTGAAATGTAAGCTTTTGAAATCTGATCAGTTAGTGGCATTTAGAACGACTCTAAAATAGAAAATTTTTGTTTAGAGGATAGAAACTGATTTTTTCCAATTTTGCATGAATACTGAGCACACTTTTACTTTAAACTATTTCACTTCATTTTTCACCAAGACCAGCGGAGCCGGATAAATTGTGTTAAAATAGGTACTTACTAAACTTTCTTTTTCTACAAATTTTCTTCCACTGATTTTTAAACATTTTCACTCAAATAATCACAGCAAAAACAATAGTTGTAGTGAAAATTAAACTCAAACTTATTTTCACTTTCAAATTGAGAGTCAACTATCATTTTCTCAGTCATCTAATGAAATAGAAGAGTGTGTGTCGACATAAGCCCGTGATATACTATAATCTTTTTACACTACAATAAATTATCTCAAATTTTATCATTTAGACTTGAACCAGTGGAAAAGTATACACACAAGTGACAACGAATGCCCATTCTAAAATTGTGAACTGGAGTAAAGTCATTGTAACGCTACTATTTAGTTTTGCTTTTTTAAATAGTGAGAAGTTTAATATTTAGAACATTTGACGAGTAGAGAAAAATTTAAGATGTTCTGAACTAATAACGTATCGGATGTTTGAATGGTTAGTAAATATGAATACATTATAATTAATTTAGTATGGATTACTACATTCAGATTCAATAGAGATTGATAAAAATTGATATAATCAAACGGTTATTTGAATATAAATTGAAGATGGATTTTCTTCAAATGTACTGTAATTAATTTGAAAAAAATCCTATACTATTAAACAAGCAATTTCTGTTATATGTTTAGATGTTTGGATGTTTTTATGTTTGTATTTCACCGGATCTCGAAAACGGCTCTAACGATTCTCACCAAATTCAGAACATCGTAGGTTTATTGATTGATTGATTGATTGATATAATAAGTATACATCATATAAATGATAGGGAGAGGAAAAATAAGGTAACCTTGTGCTATTCCTCTCCCCAATTTAGATATGGTTACACATAGTCCGAAATAGGTTAAGTCTTGTAGCTCTTCACTTCGCAAAATTTTCAGACCACTAATATGTTCACAAAGTAAATTTTCAATTTAGATGCTTCAAAACAAAAACAGAACAGTTATTTCACATTATTATCACTTGAATAGAGAAGATTCGTATATTAAAGAAATAATTTTGGAAAAGAACCGAAAACACAAACTTAATTCTAAAAGCACAGCTGTATAAATGATGATATTTTATAATACAGTATTAATAGTCAAATTGAATATAGAAATAAATAGAAATTCGATTGCACTAGGTCTCATCCCTGGAAAACTCACTGAAGGACATTAAAAGGGTAATTATTATTCATCCTTGGAAAACAGCTGATAATAATTATTTCGTCGTCTGTTGATGATTGAAGTGAGTTGGCGAGTTCATGTGTGTGGGACTGTGTCAAAATTATGACTCAGCTGTTGAACTTTTGTAATCATTCAATCAGGTACTTGGTGCGTTTGCAAAAACCTGGTTATTTTCAAACTGATTAATTCCAGTAGATCCATCTTTTTGAAATGGTCTTCTCTGATTTGTTCACGTGAAATTAATCAGGATTAAAATTAACCGGCTTTTGTGCAACCGGCCTTTGTGAGGGAAATTTTTGCATTCCTCTGGGAATCAATCTCAATTTACTGTGAATGTAACAAACTATGAATGTTATTAAATTTCTTCTTCATAATAAATTTTTTATGCTTTGTACTCCAGTGCGAAGCACGGTCCCCGATATTATATAGTAATACAGTACTATAGAGAGGCTCAAGTTATGATGGCAGTGGAGAAAGATAGGAGAACATCGTTGCCGATTCTCTGCCTTGCCACTGCAATCTATAGAGAGTAGCTGTACCGGTACCTAACTGTTCTTGTTGTGTAAAATCAACCATTATATTTTTCAGTTAATAAATAATACATATTTATGATCGAAGATTTAATATTCTGGCATTTATACATTTTTAAACTGTTGGAAACCTTTTTTCAAGATTTCGTCTTGGAGACTCCGAGGGAGTATAAGACAGTCATTCTTATGAATACTCATTGCATACAGTACAGAACAGTCAAAGTGTATAAATCACCAATGCATACGGAATAGTCAAGTGAACATCTAAGTCGATAATACAGCCCTACTCTAGTTACTCGTCATATTTCAATTCTTTGAAGCTAGTTCAATCTGAGAGGAACTCTTGTAAGCTATAAAAGCTGCATCAATTAAATACTTTTCAATTGGTTTTTAAATGTCTGGGTATTTTCAATTCTTCTCAGCATGAGCGGTAGCTTGTTAGAATAATCTACCAGTATAGCTTGGTTTTTTCTCGAATAGTCTACTATTATGCCTCACCAAGTGATAGTCAGATCGGTTCGCGTGTTGTAGTCATGAACGTCAAGATTTTGGCTCAAATCACTTGCTCTTACGAATAAAATAACCTCATATATGAACAAGCTAGCACTCTTAGTAGACCCAGTGACCTGAACAGTGGCCTGCAAGAATCTAGCCTATTCGCTTCTCCTATACACCTAACCGCTCTCTTTTGTGCATCTTAATACTCTATCCATATTTTGCTTTGACGAGTTTACCCACACTATGATGACATACCTTATATGCGACAATAAGACCATGGTAGGCAGTGTATTAGTAGCTTTTTTATCTTTGACCTTGCAAGCTGTCTCATGACAAATACTCCAGATGCTATTTTGACACACAATTTTTCAATATACGGAGTCCAAGTCAGTCCGCCTATCTAATAAATACCCAAAATTGAACCTGATCTTTATCATCAAGTTGACAATCATTTACAAAAATGTTTATCTTCTACCTTCTATTATATTATGTTTGTTTTTGAATTGGAGGTATGACATTTCTTGCTATTTATTGTCAGCTTCAGTAGATTCAAACTGTACAATGGACTGCACCCCTAAGTGGGCATTTTTCGAGATTTATCCCCACACAGAACTGCTGAAAATAAGTGACGTATCGTTGTAAATAAGAGAGCTCTACCATTTATCAGTTCTTTGGGTAGTTGGTCAACATAAAGCTGGAAAAGCAATGGTCCCAACACCGAGCCCTCTGGGGCACTCCAGCCTGACCTGCACTCTGTCGGACTTAATCTTTACAATGCTGTTGCCCTTTACTGTGGTAAGCTCTACACATTGACACCTATCTGAAGCGTTGTAGAGGTAGTAAAGGATAGCGCTATCTGCTTTGTCGAATGATAGATAAGGATAGTAACACCAAATACTCCCTTATAACGTGGACCTCACTATAAAACAAGATACAAAAATATTCAATGTTATGTTACAATATAAGTACTGAC
>NW_024090652.1:0-26181 GCF_014356525.2 Nilaparvata lugens
CCTACTTTATTACTAAGGTCCACGTTATAATGGCTGTGTTTGATTGACAATGGTATTGCCATCCTTGTCTATCATTCAAGAAAGAGAATAGCGCTATCTCTTTATCTCTTTGCCCTGTTGCCAGATTGTCTTTCAACAATGTAGAATTAATAATTATTATTTGACAAAATATTTCATCTTAATTATGAAATTCATTATGAAATTATTGAAAAATATAATTTCTTGCTTAATAAAATATAATTGATTATTTTAAAAGAGAACGAATAGTTAATTTACATCAATAAACAAGCTATATGTATGTGTATCAAATGAATAGTATTGATTTTTTTCCTACAGTTACGTTGAAAGTGGCCATTGCTGCACTGATTACAGAACGCAAAGAATCACTTTTCCGCTCTAGTGCGGGAGAAATTTTTCTGCACTCCAGATTTGCAACATGGCAACGCAAAATTCTTAGTAGGTATATGGAGCAACAGTGCAGCAAAATCAAAATGAAGTTGGTAACAGTGACTGGGCTGCTATAGTGAGCAGAGGTGCAACGAAGCACAACGCGCTAATTATTAGTATTAGATATTATAACCAAGGACAACATTTTTATTCAATTTGACAATAAATTAGGTTTTATCATTAATAAAATTACACAGAAAAAACATTTGATGCATTTCAGGCAATTTTACCCATAATTACCCACTTTTCATATTCAATGGTAACTGTAGGAAAAACTTAATGTGAAATACGTGCGCAAAGTACCTCTGCTGCACTCAAGAAACCATTCCGCCCTCGCCTACGGCTCGGGCGTAAACGTTTCTTCGGTGCAGCAAACTGTCACTTTGCGCACTAGTTGCACAAATAACTATTGTGTTGTTTCATTCAATAGTATTGATTTTACATCAGCTACCGTCTGTAGAAGGCATTGACTAGACCGAGGATCTTTCTCCACTGCCATTATAACGTAGACCTCACTATAGTGTATAAATTCGGGGGAGGAACAATTTTGAGCTGTGTCTGTTTGTTTTCTCCCAATGTTTTCAACGAATTGTGTGTAAAGTCTGTGATCTTTTATAATGTATGTGTATCAAATGAGTAGTATTGATTTTTTGTGTAGTTTCATTCAATAGTATTGATTTTATGAACGTTTTCTTTGTAAAGCATCTTTTGTATTTCGATGGATCATCATAGTACATTCAGTCTCCTTTCTTTGTCAAACCCCCATCCAACTTACAGCGAGATTTACGTTATAAAGTTGGTGGAAAGGCTAGTAACGCATTGGTCCTTTTCTAATCATCCAAATTATGTGTATATTATATGATACAATGTATAAATAAAGCATTTTTCCAGAGCTTATGCGGGATTCCCGGCAGGGCAAAAAAGTTTAATATTAATATAATAAAGTGATGATATGAATTGTGGAAGCTCTACGGCTAAAGACTTACTTTCAATTAGTATTTTGTATATTATATATTTATTTATTGGATAGAATAAACAATACAGTAGTCGCAAAGTGACAGTTTGCTGCACCGAAAGAAACGTTTACGCACGAGCCGTAGGCGAGGGCGGAATGGTTTCTTGAGTGCAGCAGAGGAACTTTGCTCACGTATTTCACATTAAATTTTTCCTACAGTTACCATTGAATATGAGGAGTGGTTGATTATGGGTAAAATGATGGCTGAAATCCATTAAATGTTTGTCTGTATAATTTTGTTATTAATAACAACTTTAATTTATTTTAAACTTGATAAACCAATGAAAATTAATAAACAATAATTTATTCAAATTAAAAATTTAATTAATCCAATTAATTTGAAAATTTGAATAATTTTGAGTAAATCTTAATTTCTAAATAATTTTTCAACCAATCAATTTATAAATGAAAAAAATATTATTTGAAATAATGAATAATGAATAATTAATAATATGCAAAATGTATAATTTAATGAGTTCTCATTTTTATTTATTTGAAAATCATAAAAATATAGATAGAACAAATTTGCATTCAAAATACACGCCAACAATGTCAACAGCTGATTGGGATGGTAATACGCAAAGTGATACTTTGCGCACTAGAGCGTAAAAGTGATCTTTGCGTTCTGTAATCAGTGCAGGAATGGTCACTTTTCAAGGTAACTGTAGTAAAAGTAGTATTTCAGTTCATCTGTTATTGGAATCAATACAATATCCATCTATTATTGGAATCAATAAAATAGAAAACAAGAAACAGTAAAAAACATATATTTTTCCTAATTTTGATAAATTTGGCATGTAGATGCTTCTTACTTGTATATTTTGCAGGTACACTATGGTTCTAATTTTCTACGCGTTCAGCGTGTGCATAATGATGCTGATCAGGCCTTGGCTGGCCAAATACTTTGTGCCGAAGGGTGGCAAGGTGACCATCTATGCGGCACTCTACCTCTATCCAATATTGGCGGTGCTGCACTCTGTGTTCGGAGGACTCATTTGTAAGTATTCCACATGAAGCGTTTTTCAGGCATTTTCAAACGAGTCAACAAGGCAGAAAGCTCTCCGATTGGCTGATCATCAGCTGATTCCCGAACGCCAAGGCAATCAGCCAATCGGAGAGCTTACTGCCCTGCTGACTCGTCCGTAAACGCCTGAAAAAATGCTTCGTGGGGCTTGGCCCTTATTGAACACTTCATGAATTAATCGATGTTTGAAATTGAGAACATATTTGAATCTAATATGAGTTTTTCTGAAAAATTAACAACATTGTTGTTATATTTTATTAGTATAGTATTTTATTATTGGATAGTGTAACCTTAGTGAGCCAATGCTGCTATAGTATGGTCCACGTTATAATGACAGTATTTGATCAACTTTGATGTTGCTATCCTTGTCTATCATTCGACAAAGCCGGTAGTACGAGATACTATCATTTTCTAGCTCCACAACGATGCCAATTATGTTTTTGACAATGTAGAAATATAATTAATTAAGACAGAGAATCGGCAACGCTATTCGCCTTTCTTTATCCACTGCCATTATAACGTGGACCTCACTATATCAATTACTTTATTATTTTAGGTTACTCTTACCTCTTACCATCAATTCTATAGTGAGGTCCACGTTATAATGGCAGTGTTTGATTAATAATGGTATTGCTATCCTTGTCTATCATTAAACAAAGCGGATAGCGCTATCTCTTTCTCGCTTTGCTCTGTTGCCAGATCGTCTTTTAACAATGTAGAATTAATAATTAACAAAATATTTCATTTTAATTATTAAAATTCATTATGAGATTATTGAAAAATATAATTTCTTGCTAAATAAAATATAATTTATTATTTTAAACGAGAATGGACATTTCAGTTCTAAATTTTCTTAAATAACTCAATATAATTCGTTAAAAGTGGTAATTGAGTGGAATATTTCTAATTAATTATCAATTTAAGCCATCTAAATTCAAATTTATAGTTTTCATGTTTATTTTGCACCAACATTTTATAAAAATTGTACACGTGAAATTCTAACCTTAACTTGGACTTTGTCACCTATAAATTTGGAAGAAAAATAGCACAAGGACTACCTTATTATTTTATATTTCAATGTTATTACATTAGTGCCATTTGCATTGTAAATAAATAAATAGATAAAAATAATAAAATAGATATTACATCAATAAACCTGTATCATCTACCGTCTATAGAAGGCATTGACAAGACAGAGGAACGGCAACGTTGTTCTCCTATCTTTCTCCACTGCCTTTATAACGTAGACGTCACTAAAAATATCTCAATGCTACAAATAATAAATGCAAGGGAAGAATCATTTCATTTGTATCATATTTAAAAGCATAATTATTGCAACTGATTTATTGTATTATACTACCCAATTTGACGACCATTTATTTCTATAAGACTACTTGATTATTCTTTGATGACATGACAGGTTTCAGGTATTCATCCAATTATACAGTGTCCAAATCAAATTCAATTTTGATTCATTTATCAGCGTCAGAGCTCTTGCTGGGTGCTTGTTTGGCTGTTAATAATAATTTTGCTCTAATTTTTACTCTCAATTATCGAAAATTCGAAATTTAAAGCTTACAATATTATTATAGGGGTATTAATGAATATAATTTTTATATGTCTTCTCCAAAAAGTCTTTATAAAACCAATAAATTTTGAAAAAATTGTGTTTCGAATTGAGCTATTAGGATACAATGAAATTTAGTTGTTTATCTTGATTTTTTTATATTTCTGAAACGGTTCTCTTTTTTACAGATTACTCATTCCCGTACATCATTATAATATTGTCGGTGGTTTCATCTGCGGGTCATTTTGCTGTGGAACTCGATCAGGTAAATAAATAATTATATAAATATAATACTAATTTGAATAGGTCAGACGATACAAATAGGTGAAAAAACACTTAGAAACTTACATTGTTTTCCGAAATTTTCGGTGACTGCGGCACCTTTGTCAACGGTTGTTGTAGTTGTAGTCAATATTTATATAAATATAGTTTATCTCTTTTCTGTATAGAGCTACTTGTAATATAAATATAAATAAAAATAAAAATCTCAGTACCCTTTTTTTAAATATTTTAAACATGTTGTGATAAAATATAAAAAAAGGGTACTGAGATTTTTATTGTTATTTATATTTATAAATATAGTTATATGATATTATATAATGTTATATATAAATATAGATATTTATTCATTAGTAGATATAATTACAAATCATAATTATATGATTGGGAAAGAATTACAGGCTTGGCCCAAAACTATGCTTCTCCAAAATTTATTAAATTCTTGAACTAAAAATAAGAAATAGAAATTTCTTTATTGACATAAGACATTTAACAGAATGTATGGTCAATCGTCATATATATTAGGCTATACAAAATTTCAAACATAAAAAAATATAATTCTACAATATAAAGTAATTTACAAAACCATTATCACAATTTATACACAGAAAAATCAATTTCATAAAAATCAGTCACTGTATAAATGCATTCTTGCTGCAGGATAAATTTAACAGTTTTTTGATAGTCATACAAGAAAGGCTCTTAATAAATAATGGCAGGAAATTGTACAATTTTACTCCTGTAAACATCCAGCTATTTTGAGATTTTGAATACCTGAGGTATTCAGTTCTTATGTTACTTCTTTGCCTCGTGTTATGATGTAAGACCTGGTCTCACACCGTGGATACGATTACACCGTGTTGAAGGGTGGCCACTAACGACAAGACATGCATGATAAATATGTGTGTACACACATGTCGTCACACATTCTTGTGACATCACAGCAAAAAAATCAAATCAAATTTATTTCCATTCAAAATACAGTTTACAAACATAAATATAAAGGCTTTGAAAAACATTTTCTGAAGGTTAGGATTTTGTATCTTTGATTTTTTGTTGTTTATTCTTTCTTGATACTTTATTTTAGGAATAAATTATTTAGGTAAAATGTGAAAGAAACACTTAACCACTACACTTGGACATAAACTACATGGATGGACTGTCATTTATGGATTAACGGGGACATACATAATAATATGGATTGTAACCGTTTTGGGCTTAAGCCTGTGGTACTCAAGATACTACTTCTTCAAAAGTGCAAGTACAAGCTTGAGGAATAATTAGTAACTACTGAGAAGTTCGAAAAACCACCAATTTTCAACCATATTGGAGAGTTTTTGAAATATTCACGTAGAAAAGAATGTTTTGAATGTTGTATTCAACAGTTTTCCAGGAGATTAAGCTACTTGGTCTTATGATTGAAACTGTATAAACAATATTCCAGAGAAGTTGTGTTTAAATGATTGAATAATTAGATGAATTATTGTGTTTTGCAGACGGTGCGAAACCTGCTCCTGAGCGCAATTCGCGACTTGCGCAGTGCAGTGGTGGTGATCGGTCACTGGGCACTGCACGCGTACGGCATAGTGGCCCTCACCGAACTGAAGGACCCCGTCTTCCACCTGATGCTGATGGGCCTGGTGCCGTTGCCCGCCTTCTTCTACGTGATGACCGCCCGCTTCACCGACCCCCACAAGGTGCACACCGATTGATGCCGTCGCCGCGGCCGTTGCTTCATCACCACGCAATAGCCGAGGTATGCACTTTATAGCCGAGATGGTTTACGGTCTATGCATACGCCTTGTCGTCCCATCTCCCAATATTGAATCTACGCTACGCTGGTGTGAAAGACATTTAGTCGCGAGGATATCTTGTTATGCATCTATACATAAAATTGGCGGAGCTTTGGACATATTCATCGGAAAGAATATTCAAAATATCCTTCCCAGTTTTGAGTGTGGTGAGAGTGTGAGAACGGAACAGTTTGAAAGTCTACCAGCGTTACTTAACATGTAAACAACCAGCTATTTTGAGATTGTGAATACCTGAGGTATTCAGGCCTGAGGAGAAAGGGAACATGTCAAAATTTTTCATTTTTTATGGTTGAAATGAGCTGTGGGATACATCGATTGGAGTTGAAAGGGAACATGTCAGCATTCTCTTTATACGAGAAACAGATATCGTATTTTTGCTGTACTGGAGTGAAAGGGAACTAGTCATGACACACATGTTCCCTTTCAACACCAAACATTCGAAAATTTATCTGTTGTCAGTTGTGATTTTTATGCTATTGATAGGTTACCTTCGATTTACGCGTTGCTTTGAGGTTAGATTGCTTTCGGTTGAGGTGTTTATTGTAAAAGTTGAAGAGTGATAATTTATAATATCATCATGAGTAATAGGAAGTTTACAAAAAACTCAATTTTAAGGGGTGAATCTTATATAAGTGCTTATACTGGATTAAAATTGTTGTCTTAAAAGCGTTTGCACCCTAATGACAAAAAACAATCTTGAAATTATCAATACTTTCAACTGTATTCAGTTTTTTCTCTCCTCTGAAAAATTCTGATTTTTGACATGTTCCCCTCCTCAGGCCGATTCAACTATATTATATTATAATACAACAGTAACGGCTTAAATATGACATAATTTAGTGACAATCGGAGTGACCCGTGGTCTAGTGGATATGATGCTTGCGTAGCAGCTTAGAGGTCCCGAGTTCAAACCTAGAATATGAAAGAAAGTTTTTGACCAGGACACTATCGTCGGATGGGCACATAAACTGTCGGTTCCGGTTGAAGTAAGACAGTTTCAAGGCCCATTGACGGCTTTAAAAATATAAATACAGGGTTTCAGGCCAGGAACTCCCACCAAAAAACGGCCATAGTCATACGAATGTACTTTTATTATACTACTGTATTACAGGTGAACATTGTAAATGCTATTTTTAGTATAATGTTCACTAATATCGTTTGTAAATAGTGCTATACTGTATTGTAAGTGAACTATATTAATGCCGCATCCACACTCTCGACAAGTGCGTACAAATGACGAGCGCGAGAGTCAGCGCTCGCCTTCATTCGCCTCATTGGCCAGCCGAGCATCCACAAATGGTCACATTGAAGTGTGGATATGGCAAGACCAACGAGTGTGGACTAGGTTTAAGGCTGTGCAAAGGCTAAAAATAAACTACTCGTCATATTTTTCGAATTGTATATCATCAAGCTATCAAAATGAAAAAGTTTACTCAGGAAAACATTTTTTTTCCGATCATTACTTTTTGAGATATGAGCGACTGAAGTTTGAATTTTTGGGACAGAACATTTCAAATTCGGTGAGATATAAATCCATGAGATTTAGAGGATAGATTCTTCATGGTATTGTTGATCTAGTAAAACAAAAATTTTATGAAAATATCAATATTTTTGAAAAAGTTATTCAATTTACCAAAAATAACTCAACAAAAGTTATTTTTAGTAAATTGAATAATTATCTTAAAAATCGATATTTTCAGAAAATTTTTGTTTTACTAGATCAACAATACCATGAAGAATCTATCCTCTAAATCTCTTGGATTTATAATTAATTACTGTATTTACTATTGTAATTATAAATTTTTTGTGTCTAATTACCGATGACAAAATGGGTGTAATCGATGTAAGACGTTAAAGTGTATTCTGTGTGTTGAATGTATTTGATTGTATCAGATTTATTGAGATCAATTTCATCGATGTATCACATTGCAATGTACCGTATTCAACTACTTGGAATTCATTGAAACGTTATAAGGAAACTATAGTGAGGTCCACGTTATAATGGCAGAATTGATCAACATTGGTGTTGCTATCCTTGTCTATCATTCGACAAAAATATCAAATAGTGCTATCTTAACTCCGAAACGTTGCCAGATCGTTTTTAGCGATGTAGAAATATAACTAATTTACAGAATATTGAATCTCAATCATGGTAATTTATTATTCAATCATTGAAAAATATTTTTTCTTGATGAATCAAATTTAATTGATTTTTTAAACAAGAATGAACAGTTATATAGGTGCGTACAGATTTACGCGCCGCGAACATGATCATTTCACTTTTAATCAGCTGATGCCAAGCTTTTTTATATCTGTATCTTACCGTTTCTGTAAAAATACAGATATAGTCAGCTGATTAAAAGTGAATTGCTCATGTTCGCGGCGCGTATATCTGTACGCACCTTAATATAATCACATCAGATATACCGGTATCAGCTATCCTCTATGGAAGGCAGAGAATCGGCAACGCCGTTTTCCTATCTTTCCCCTTTACCATTATATGGTGGGCCTCACTATATGTATTTTATCTTGTTGATATTGTGAAACGAATTATTATTACCTATGTAAAACATGACTATTGTATTATAATTTTCTATGTGTCTAATTATTGATGACAAAATGCGTTTAATTAATGGATGTAAGACGTTATAAATGTATTCTGTGTGTTAAATATGTATCTGGTTGTATCCGATTTAAAAAAAATCAATTTTATTGGTATATCACACTACAATGAATCTAACTAATTCTTGGAATTCATTGAATCGTTATAAATAAACTACAGCTAAAGTATTCTATTTAAATACTACATGTTAAATCAGACTTGATTCTTTAATAATTCGTGTTATCTTCTGATTATATTATTTATGAATAAATTATTGTTTCAAGCTCTGTTGTCCTATCATATTATTCGTGGAGGATTTTTTTCAAGCGTTATTCTGAATTTCTGGGTTCAAGTGTACAGAGAGATGGAGGGCTTGATGTAGAAATACAGCATAGAATAAATTGTGGATGAACTGGAGAAAAATGAGTGGTGTTCTTTGTGATAAGAGAGTGAATTGTCAAATGGAGGGAAAAGTGTATAGCTTGCTATGAGGCCAGCTATGCTGTATGGAACAGAAACATGGCCCATTTCAAAGAAACAGGAACGAAAAATGGAAGTGACTGAGATGAGAATGTTAATATTGATGTGTGGGGTTACAAGAAGAGATAAAATAAGAAATGAATTGATCAGAGGCACTGTAAAAGTTGGACCACTGGGAAAAAAATGCAGGAGACAAGGAAGGGTGTTTGGGCATGTGTAGCGACGGGAGGAGGATTATATTGGACGAAGAGTGCAGGATTTGGTTTTGGATGGTGTGAGAGGACGAGGTAGACGTAGGATGAGGTGGGGAGATAGAATAGCGGCTGACTTGCGGGAGGAGAGAGGAAGCATTGGATAGGGCTTTGTGGAGAGGCAGACTAAGAGAAAGGAATGCCGACCCCATTTAAATGAGATAAGGCACAGCCAAAGAAGAAGAAGAAGATTCTGAATTTCAGTAGGCCTACTCTTTACAAATCCAATAAAATAATTTACTCTTTGTTCAAACCATGAATATCATTCTGCCAATGTGCGCTCGCCTCATGATCAATCTTAGATACTATCCAAGATATTTTATTTATTCATTTACATTAACCAAAGCACAAATCAAATACATGATTAGAAAAGAACCAACAGGCTTAGCCCAAAACTGTTCCCTTTCCGAATTTTATAGAAGTATGTCCTAAACGTAGGTTATGTTGCTTCACTTTCAATCAAATCCGAGTCCAGAAATATACAAACCAAAATTTAGAATTTAATTAAATTGAAAACCGAAAAGAATAAAATATTGCTCCAACTGTAAGTTTTCAAAACTTGAAAACATTGAATTATTTAGAAATTTAGAAACCAAAAAACAAACTAAACTCGATCACTCCAAAAATCACAGCTATTGAAATCACAGGCCTACAAATCTCAAATAATGAGATATATTATATACTAGCAGATAACCCGTGCTCCGCAAGTGTCCATTTAAAATTTTGACAAAATAAAAACTTGAAGTAATGAAATCATGAATAATTTAAAACAGGCCTATAACCATCCTCGGTTAATTAAGACCATTTTTGCAAAAATCCGTGATCCGTTTTCTTATTCATGGATTTCATGAAAAATGCAAATCTCCCAGATTTGGATGATATTCGGGTTATGGGTAGAAGTAGACCTAACAAGTGGCGTGCTATAATATGAGACGTTGCGCTACAATACAGGGTGAGTTATTAACTGAAACATAAAATCTCACCTCCACTCTCAGATCATAGAAATCATTCATCTTCAAATGCTTATAACTCATGAATGGGAGTGAATTTCGCCAATGTGATGACATATTTTTGTTCCTCTCGTCAAGTAGGCCTACTATCATTCCTGAGAGTTTAAGCGATTTTAATTTTTGACCATTTTTGCAAAAATCAATGATTTTTCCAATGTGCCATCTCAAACGGGCCCACTTGCTCCGTATACCGATGCATTGTTACCAGCCAGTCAAGCGCCGCCGGCTTGCTTCTTATGAGAGCTAGA
The DNA here is from genome assembly GCF_014356525.2 of Nilaparvata lugens. Taxonomy (NCBI): domain Eukaryota; kingdom Metazoa; phylum Arthropoda; class Insecta; order Hemiptera; family Delphacidae; genus Nilaparvata; species Nilaparvata lugens. The sequence goes on from NW_024090652.1 coordinate 10,738, forward strand.
ATTCTCATAGCCTGAATTCTGAAATAGGGCTTGAATTCTGGGGTCCTTCAATGTACTACGTAATGATTCGTTGAACTCGTACGTATTCATCAGTGGCCACGGATGATTTGCACGGTATTTCAACGTGAGTTTTTCTCCAGTTGACAGTTTATAATTAATTTATGTATTTTATTGAATAACTATTAAAACACATAACCTAAAGCATTTTATAATGTACTTTAGGGTAACCGTCCACTGGACCCGTATTCAACCGTTTCGTTTGGCCGTTGTATCGGACGAATCTGCCGGCCGTTGATTCGGCCGAATATGGTCGTCCATTGGAACAGTTTTACATCAGTCTAATACAGAAGTTGTCATTATTGATTTATAACTACTATCATACCACCATTTTTCATAAACAATGATTCTATTTAGATTTTGAAAATGAATAAACAAAATATCAACTAGATTAGTTATTCATTACAATAATTTTACCTTCAGATCCTTTGTTCAGCAATCTTTGTCCACAGATTCCTATAAACATCAGGACGATGATATCTTTTGTCACGCATATCCCACAATGGAACATGCTCTTGAACCTAACTTATCAATTATTCATTGTCCATAGTTGATAAAATCAACTTTATAAAATCTGGTTTGGCGCACTCACACAACTTCCTTGCCGTTATGAAATTGATCACCTGACGCTAGTGTCCCGCGCATCTCAGTCTACTATTCAAAGATTTGAGCCAGCTGGTGACAGGGCAATAACGCTGGAGACACACATGAGGTCTGCTATATCTTCATAGTGAATGATTTAATAGAATCACAATAAATTTGTCATTGAATAATCACATTTTCTCGAATTTAAAGCTTATTTTCAATTTTAGGTGAAAATGTTACTGAACATTAATTGTAGAGATTTTCATGCTCAATCTACTCCACTTGATTTTTTCGTTTCAATTGTATCTGAAGCCTGATAATTGGGAATCTATCTGCATTGATGGGGCGAAGCTCCTGAAATTTTTACAGATATGGGACTTGTGGCAGTTGATAGAGCTTATCGATGACTATTTTAGTATGAATTTCATCAAAATCGTTGCAGCCGTTTTCGAGAAATTGCAAAAAAACCCTGTTTTGGACAACATTTTCGCCATTTTAGCCGCCATTTTGAATTGCATCAGATCGAAATTGTTCGTGTCGGATACTTATATCGTAAGGACCTTAAGTTCCAAATTTCAAGACGCACATACACTATACACACACACACACACACATACAGACCAATACCCAAAAACCACTTTTTCGGACTCAGGGGACCTTGAAACGTATAGAAATTTACAAATTGGGGTACCTTAATTTTTTTCGGAAAGCAATACTTTCCTTACCTATGGTAATAGGGCAAGGAAAGTAAAAACAGAACAACTTAAAAAAACAAACAAGACTGTGAAACAATTTTAGGTTAGGATGTTGTCTCAGCTCGACTAGTTAGTTCGGCCGGATAGAGCCGGAAAATCCCATTCAATTCGGATTGAAAAATTGAACGGCCGGAGACGGCCGTATGAACCTGTTGCAATGTACGAGCATCTATTCCTTTCTTTGGTAGGGTGATCGTTCGGTCGCGTTCGGTAGTTTCCGGCCGATGCTAGTTCGGACGAAAACGGTTCTAGTGGACGGCCCATCTTACTGTGATATTTCGGTGGGCCCGGCCCACTTGGCCCTTATGGACGCCACTGTCCTATTAGGACATGTAGAGACTCAATTCCTCACCACAATCTGAGTATTAACTTATTCTAAATGTATTTTATAAAATGATGACAAAAACAAAAACCTTTAAAATTAGAACATAGTTATCACTTTTTTATTCAAATAAACAACAAAATTGACAATAACAAATCATCATATTCTAAAAGATTTCAACAGGTACTTTTTACAAAGTTAGAGAATACAAACTAATACGCTATTTCTAAATTATATAAAAATATTCTGAAATAAAAGGGAATTCATGAAAATGAAAGGTAGAACTTCTACAAGCAAAAAATAGACAGTTCATATTAGACATTGCGAAAGGAAAATTAAACCTTATTGTTATTTAAATGGTGGATGATATGAATGTGTCAGAATAAAAATATACACAACTATAAAATAAAATGTTTAAATTAAAATAAATCAATCTATATTTCTTCATAGTAGTCTAACATTAATTTCATGTGGCGCTTAATCTCCAACTATTCTATCTTATCCAAATTAAATAAAGTGCCAGTTGCACAAAGCCGGTTAAATTTGAACCGTGATTAATTTCACGAGAACCAATCAGAGAAGCCTTTTTAAGAACGCCTTTTCTGATTGGTTCTCGAGAAATTAATCACGGTTAAAATTTAACCGGCTTTTGTGCAACCGGGCCTCAATAATCCAATGACGAGTTTTTAATTATAAACTTCTCTTCTTCAATCGCAAATTTTCGAAAACCTGATGTGTCAATCAGGCCACAACATCAAACACTTTAATTAATTTTCTGTACAAAGACTAATAATTGAACGCTAGTAATAAATTTACAAGACACATTTCGGATAACCACTGATTTGAACTCATAAATGAAAATACGATATTTTATTTAAAAGCTGAAAATAGATAAGTAATCATCTAATGATAAGTACTGTAATATTTAATTTCTATGTACAGATGGTATTCTATACTGACAATGACTATTATTTGCGTTTGTTTTAAGAGCTTATTTTCAAATAAAATATAAAATGTCTCATTGAAAGTGATGATCAGTGTTAAAAACTAAGCCCGAAAGCATAAAAGCCTTTTAAATTTTAATTATGATTAAATTTCAAAGGTGGAATCATAACCTCATTTCGGTCTTTTAAAATAATATTTAATTTCTATGTACAGATGGTATTCTATACTGACAATGACTATTATTTGCGTTTGTTTTAAGAGCTTATTTTCAAATAAAATATAAATGTCTCATTGAAAGTGATGATCAGTGTTAAAAACTAAGCCCGAAAGCATAAAAGCCTTTTAAATTTTAATTATGATTAAATTTCAAAGGTGGAATCATAACCTCATTTCGGTCTTTTAAAATAATATGATCTAAATTTGGGAGAGAAATAGTACAAGGAGTATCCTTAGTTTTCCTCTCCCATTCAGTGCTTTCTTGCAAAAATTAGAATAATAAATAATAATAAGAAAATACAGCAGAGATCTGAAGTTTAAGGTAAGCCTAGGCCTACTGGTGAAACTCAGCTTGACTGAAAAATTCCTAGTAATTTTTCCGTAATTCATTATTAAAACTTTTAGATATTTTTTTCTTCAATATTAAACCATATAGAGAAAACATTAGCCCACTCAAGATTGAATCTTCGAATGTTTTCTCTATGATTTAACTATTTTCAGAGCAATATTTTGTTGTGAAAATGCCGGCAAACCGGCTTCAAATTTGCCGCTATACACTATATTATAGTAGCCTACATACGTTACCTAACTTAATTCGGAGTGAAAAATTTTATTGTGAGACAGATAATAATTTTAATAATATAAGTCATGAGCCAAAGTCTGTTGTACGCTTTTTAGGAGTGAAGTAAACTTTTTAGAAGTCTAGTTCACAGTACCTACAGTATTACGTATATATGCTAAGTGTTATCAGTCAGCCCTCTAAGTTCAACAATACGCAATTAGAACTCTAAATTATCAAGAACTCGCAATTAGGGAGCGTAAAGGCGTAATACATCAGAACTCAAAGCTCAGTGAATAACCAACATGATCTAGGTTCGAATCTCGGTCAGTGACATTTTTTTTGTCAATGAATTTCGACTTTTATTAGCTATTTTTTATATTAGTTACCGTAATTTAAATTTCAATCAATTTTTTAGATATATTTTGAGACAAAACTGTGAAATATGCAATTATATTAATTTTTCATCACATTATTTCAAATAGTAATGAAAATTCTATTAATCCCATCTATCCATGATATATTGCACCGGGCGCAAAGCGCGAGCTATAAAAATTCAAACAATTATTCGAAATATTAATAGTATAAAAATATGGTCACTATTGTAAATTATTAATTAGTAATATTGAAATTAATTGACAGTAAAAGTTGTCATAACCAAGATTCAAACTATCAAAATAGGCTGTTTGAATTTTATTTATTTTTCAATTTCTTTTATATTGGGAAGTTTTTTTTAGTGTGGCGAAAAATAGCGTTCGCAACACGGTGTGCCGAGCACTATTTTCATTCAGGCCTTTTCCCCAAGTTATAATAGTAAATTTAATACGCAATATACTAAGCCATTATTGTGAGTTAGCGAAATAAATTATTTTCTCTCTCTCTATTATGAACGGCCATGACTTCGAGTTTCCCATGACAGATATTTAAATTGTGGCTCCGAGTTGTCGAGGATGGGATTATTGAATTATCTCTAACTTTTTGTGTAGTTGAGAAGTTGATATTGTGGTAATTATTCATATTGAATGAAAAAGACTAAGAAATTGTCAAAAAACACTGATTTATTGATAATTAGAAAGACCGGTTTCGGTTATTACACCATTGCAATCTCTGATAAACTAAACTAAATACAAGAGCAGCAGAATTTATACTAGTAGGCGAGTACTGCTATTGGTCGAGGGCATGAACGCCTGCCATTGGCCTAGCTAGACAGTCTCCTCCCCCTCAACGGTGTGACAAAATGGCGGCTTAAGCAACAGAATCGCCATGATAATAAAATTTACTTTTAGTACAAAATAAGAACCAAGAAACAAATGTGAAAGATAATAAAACAAATATGTAAATGGAAAACTATTGACTAATGTATGCTTACATGTTTATGATAAAACTAAATTCGTAGTGTTGTACTGGTTGAAATGAATCTGGTCATTTAAACTATACTGGGATTTTCCTTAATTACTCTTGTTATTTCTAAAGCCTCTAGAATATTCAAAGATCTGCCTTTGTTATTAACATGCAGAAACTCAACATTCTCCTTAACTGTGAACTTGTGATTATTTGTTATCAATGTTCTGCAAAGTTAGATTCCCCATTTTGTTTATTCCAATCTCTGATGTGTTCTTTAATTCTACTTTTGAAACTTCTACCAGTCTGACCCACGTAACAAGCATTACAATCATCACATTAAGTTTGTACACCCCGCTTTTATCCCAAATATCATTTTGTCTTTACTCCAGCTAAATAGACTATTTAAAATCGGTTTGGTCTTGAAAGCAACATGAAATCCATTCCTCTTCAATTCCCTACCTATCTTATCAGATACAAGGCCTAAATATGGGATTGTTATCCAAGTCTTCTCCTCACAGTTTGAGCCTACAAAGCTAGAATTGATTGAAATTTGTCTATTAATTTTACTCAATAATCTGTCCACCATACTTTCTTCATACCCATTTGTGACAGCCATCTGTTTATTTTAGTGATCTCAATATCAAAATCATATCATCAACATATCGAAACCATTAACATAGTCATTTCAAAGATAAAATTGCTAGGAGCACTACGAGAGTAAGATGGTAGTCATTATGTTCGCCCCTTTTTGGGCAAGTTTACAAGTTTATATCATTAGTTAATGTAGGAGCAGTTTATTTTTATTAAAGTTTAAATTTCTAGTAGTGCCATGTCCTGAAAAGTTTAATATTGTTGTTTCTTCATCATGTACGAATAATTGTTTCTTCAAATAACCGCTAAGCGGTTCATGTGTGTCCCCAAACCAACTCATGTACCACCCTTTGGTTCCGCAACTTTATGTAACACCGCGTCAAGACCCCCGTTCAGACGACAGGTCTAGGGACGTAAGAGGACGTCGCCGTCAAGCCAAATTCAACCGGTAAAAGTTCACCGCCGCAAAACAAGGTAATGTAACCCCGACGATAAAGCAACGTACAGACCAACGAAGGTGCAGTGTAGTGAAACAAAGGTTCATTCGAGAATGTCAATCAAAAGTGGGGATTCAAAATTATTATGAAATGGGTTATATGGGTATTATCGACGAAATTTGGGTTCAACGGGCTTTTCTTTCTTGAGTAATTTCATGTTTAAATTAATTTGTTATTTTATGACTGATATTGTTTGGTTTTGTGACGTATTGCTATCTAAATGAGGATAGTAATGCTCCCCCCCAAATCAGATGAAAATGTCAACAAGTACATGAAATTGTTGTTTCTGTTGTTCGATTTTAGTTGCCAATGTTATAGTGAAGTTGTTTGTATTTTTTTTAATTATTTCAAAGTGTAGTGTTAGTTTAAGTAAAACCTAGTAAATCAGGCATGGCAAGATAATTGAAGTTTCTGACTCTAGCCCGTTCCACCTGCATGAATTAGGTATAGACTCAGGTATTTTCTAGATGTGTCGGCCTATTTATAATTCTGATTTTATTCAAAATATCTTTTTATCATCTTTTTAAAAGGTCAGGCACAACGGGCAAGAATGTTTTTCGCGGCTCTCAACGCTTCAAGTTCTCGACTTCGTCTCGAACTTGAAAACCGCGATCTCGAGCCGGAAAACGTACATTTTCGACCCTAGGTGCGAAATATACTATTTTGACAACATTTTCGCCATTTTATCCGCCATCTTGATTTGCAATAGATCGAAATTGTTCGTGTCGGATCCTTATAGTGAAGGACCTTAAGCTCCAAATTTCAAATCATTCCGTTGATTGGGAAATGAGATATCGTGTACACAGACGCACATACCCTCATACACACACACACACACACACACACACACACACACACACAATTTTTTGGACTCAGGGGACCTTGAAACGTATAGAAATTTAGTAATTGGGGTACCTTAATTTTTTCGGAAAGCAAGACTTTCCTTACCTATGGTAATAGGGCAAGGAAAGTAATATCTAACCTATTATTCAATAAACAGCTCTAAATTAGTGAGCCCCCAGGTTAGAGAACTCGCTCATAATACATTTCATTTCAAATCGCCACCTACATCGCTAGGATGATGTACACGTCATAAATAAGGGAGTGCCTCAGAGTTGAGAGTTTCTATTTGTCTGTCTAGTGTATGAACATAAACTAAATGGTTCTGTTCAGGAGAGAGACGTTGGGTTTTGACTTTTAAATGGCAATAAACATTATTTATTTGAAATGTGTTGATAATTTTATATAATAAACACTTTTGAGATGTCGCACTTACGTATGACACTCATAAATAATGCCGCTAATATCCTGTCAGCTTTTGTATTGGAAGCAATTGAATGACAAAAAAATATAAAGTTTCGTTGAGTTATTAATATTGCATACATCACTGCATGGAATAATCCAGCTGACAGCTAATTTGCCATTTTAAAATATAAATTACTACATTTTTTTCTCATGCGTTTCCAATGTTATCCTCCTGTTATATCCTCGAGAAGGACAAAGGAGTGAGTTAAATCATCTTTTTATCAAGTAGAACGACTAGCAGTCAAATTTATGCAATAAATGAATTTATTTACTTAGTGTGACAACGAGATCTTTTGGCAAGCCCGCCATCTTACTGCCGAAATATTTCGTTGTCACAGTGAATAAATTAATTTATTGAGAAAATTTGACTGCTAGTCGTTCTATTTAATAACAAAAAATGATTATAAAGATGATTATAATTATTATGATTATAATTATATGATAATAAAGATTATCATAAAAATTACGACTACGTCCCGTTTTGGAAAGCTCCAGCTGACTCCAGAAGTTTAAAGTTAGAACTTAGCTAAATCCCGAGCTCGGAAACCGGCCCTTAACAGTAAGGCAGTTCGAGATGGAAAACAACAACAACATTAAAGTGGGTTAATTATGTTGGCCAACGAACTCGACCCGTATAATGGTTCACAGAATGACCTGATATAAAAAAGAGTGGGCTATATATGAGGTAAGAGGACCTCTAGTCATCAGTAAGAACTCGCTACGCTCGTTCAATGAACTTACTTATTGGTGCCAAGTTTGTTGAGCGCGTCTCTGGAGATGACGTGTCCGCAGACGAGGCGCATGGGCGGATTGAGGTCGGAGCTCTGCTGACGCAGGATGGGGCAGGCGAACACTGAGTGGTATCTGCTGTCGCGGCCAAGGTCGATTTCAATCTGAAAAACATCAATTAAATCCTCACTACGATCAACGTTTTATATTTGTTTGCTTTTTAAATGTGAATTTTTGTTTAAAAATAAGTTTTCTTAATTTTAAATTTCATAAAATAAAAGCTCAGGAAGTCAAAGTGTAAATTTTGAGTGAGAAATCATGAAGAACCCGATGCATAACCTGTAAACTTGAGTGTTGATAGGAAATGACATTGGTTTTCATGTTCATTTTGGACTAAAGTTTTATAAAAATTGTACAAGTGAAATTCTAACCTTATCTTGGACTTTGTCACCTATAAATTTGGAAGAAAAATAGCACAAGGACTATCTTATTATTTTATCTTCCAATGTTATTACATTAGTGTCATTTGCATTGTAAAAAAATAAATAGGGCAAGGCAGAATATACAAAAGGATCTCTCTGCCAATAAAATCCATAAGAATACATAAATAACTACAATCCTCGCAAATCAACCAACTCAAAGGTCCGGTTGCACAAAAGCCGGTTAAATTTTAAACGTGGATAATTTCACGAGAACCATTTTGAAAAGACGCTTCTCTGATTGGTTTTCGTGGAATTAGGCCCGCCGCAAAGTTGACCCACGCTAATCCACGAAAAGCAACCCACGCCGGGGAATGTTCTGTAAACCATTGCTAGGCTTCTCCAGACATCTGTTTAATACATGCAATGAATAATCCCTTGTCAGCTGATTGATTATGAATAATTCTATAGCAATGGTTACAAACATCCCACGGCGTGGGTTGCTTTTCGTGGATTAGCGTGGGTCTACTTTCCGACGGGCCTAAATCACGATTAAAATTTAACCGGCTTTTGTGCAACCGGCACAAAGTCTATCTAAACTTGGATTATTTGATAGCTTGATGGAGTTTAATGAAATTAAATTGAATTATGAATTAAATTAGTATTATTAAATTGAAGATGAATGAATTTAAATAGAATGAAATTTACTGAGAAGCTCAAGTATAACTAGTATAACCAAAATATTGTTACAAAACTATAGTCTTTATAATGTCGTATAGTCTCGTTATAAAGTCAGCACCTGATTAGCATTGGTATGCTATCCTTGTCTGTCATAAGACAAAGCAGATAGCTTTAATCCTCTTCTAGCTCGGCACTGTTGAAAAATCGTTTGTTAGCTATGGAGAATATGTGTTATTGACCGAGCGAAGATTCAAGATTCAAGTCGACGGTTTTGCATTTCTCTTCATGTTTAAATGTTTATACGTTGCGCATTTACAGCGAAACGCAGCAACAGATTTTCATGAAATTTGACAGGTATGTTCCTTTTAGAATTTCGTGTCGACGTATACATACGGGTTTTTGAAATTTTGCTTTTTAATGATAATAAAAAAGGAAAAGTTTCCTTCGAACACCAATATTATCGTAAAAATCGGACTATAGAATTATTCATCATAAATCAGCTGTTTAGTGGACTACAATACTACCCGTTCAAAAACATCGAACATCTTGAAAATGTATCTTTCCATAAGCTGAGGCCATGCTTCTAGTTTGGAGTTTGGAGTTATTGATAGAAAACATTTTTTTTTTACATTTTTCTTTTTAATCTGATGATTAAAATTGGAACAAATATTATTGAAAAGAAATGTGATTTCCTGAAATCATGAAAAGTGGAAATGACGTTTGTAGGAAATCAGCTTATGGCAGTTTATTTTTGTTAATTTCAACACACCGATTTTTCGCCACAACACGACAACAAGAATGTTCTCTGATGGGTTGATTGGATTGGCGTATCGACGGCAGCCACACCTGATAACAGCGCTCACACTCACATTCCGGGACGACACGTCATGGTATGATAGGACAGAAAGCTCTATGTTTATTTAGGATTTTTCCTAGACATTTCAAATATTGATAAATTAGAAAACATAACAACAGGTCAATGTAACTTACTGAGCGCGAGGTCTACTGTTCACAGAACTACTAGTTTAAATTTGGGTGAGGAATAGGACAAGGTTACCTTATTTATCCTCTCCCTATCATTTTGATAATGTACTTTATTGTCTAAATGAATAGAGTGAATATTCTACCAGATATAACTACAGATATAACTACAGATATAACTACCAGAATATTCCATATCATTATGAAGTCGTTATCAAATCATGGAAAGATGTATTTACTTGTTAAAGAACTAGTTGTGTTGTGATAAAATAAAAGGGTTCTTGATAACTTATACTTTGTTTCAATAATTATTTCAGTAGCCCTAAAAAGAAAAGTGAATAATCAATTCAACACTGTATTGGCAACTTACAGGCAGTTCTTCTTTCCATCCAGATGACAGCCACCTGTCTTTGTTGCATCACTTGTTTGATGTTCAGCAAAGCGGCAAGCTGTGCATCCCGCATTTATACTAAAAAAAAACACAATCATTTCAGTTCAACAACTATTTTTATCATTGATAAATTATTACAACATAATTCCCAGTAATAGGGCATAATTTTCTCCAATTGACACATATAGTCTGCGATATAAAAAGATAAATTTGTTTTTCCTCCACCTACTGTCTAAAGTACTTACTTTACTCCCTGGAACATAATACTAAAGTGTCACTTTTTCGCTCTCGGTATTAAAAAACAGAAAAACTCCCTAGGGAGGAAAAGTGACTCTATTTAAATAACATGGGAAGCTCTCTATTTTAAAACTTACATTGTAATATGTTAGAAGGTCTAAGCTCCATGAGGAAGCATCTAGAGTAGTCATTAAACCAAGTAAATTCAATACCTCCACCAACATTTGATCAATATATGAAATTTATGTTTGTATGCTAAAATTATTACAAACTGAAAAAATAAATCACTAAACTAAAAAAATGTATAAAAATATTTTTTTATATTCCATGTTATTCAAAATACCAGCCAACGAATATTCCTCAATAACTAATCAAATTTGAAACGGGAACTTCATCATAGTTGTAGTTGTGGCGACCATTGTTGTTACAACTTTTGCCGACAGATACGCAAAGGCGGAGAACTGTGATTCCAAGCCAGCCCAGCTGTTTACTTTTTAGATTATGTTGTAACACATTGTTTGGTCACGTACGTTTTTAAAAATTATTTTATTTGCCGTTTTTATGAAAATGTAGGTGGAGGAAAAATGTTGTGTATATGACGAGTGAAAAATATTTTTTTCCTACAGATACCCTGAAAAGTGACCATTTGTGCACTGATTGCAGGCTGCAAAGAATCACTTTTCCGCACTAGTGCGCAAAGTGAGTACTTTGCGTACTCCAGATTTGCAGCATGACAACGCAAATAATAGTAGGTTATTAGAGGACCAGTGCAGCAAATCAAAATTAAGTTGGTAACAGTGACTGCTGTGGCTGCTATAGTGAGCAAGGTGCAACGAAGCACAACGCGCTAATTATTATTCATTATATATTATAACCAAGGACAACGACAGCACAGTCCACCACAGCACACACCACACAGCTGCCCCCCGCCATTCAAACACTACTACATTATTCAGGCAATTTTACCCATAATTACCCACTTTTCATATTCAATGGTAACTGTAGGAAAAATTTAATGTGAAATACGTGCGCAAAGTTCGTTTGCTGCACTCAAGAAACCATTCCGCCCTCGCCTACGGCTCGGGCGTAAACGTTTCTTTCGATGCAGCAACTGTCACTTGCGCACTAGTTGCACAAATAACTATTCTCCCTCAGGAAAATTGTTGCCCTCGGCTTCGCCTCGGGCTTCAAACTTTTCCCTCAGGGAGAAAAAACAGCACTTTTCACTCTAGATAAACAAATAGAATAGAATAGAATAGAATTTATTGGTCATTCAATATTCACAAGAATACATATATTTAATAACTATACTTTAAATAACTATATTTAGTCTGAGATGAAGCTGTAGAGTTTGTACGGTATGTTAATTCAAATTTACTTTTTTCATCTCATTTCAGGGAATAAAAATCTAAATGACTTAGACTTTTTCCTGTTGAAAAGTGACATAAGACAATATTATATCAAGTTTACTTTATTAGACTTGTTTTCTGTTAGAGATGAAAGGTGGCTTACCATACACTAAGAGGACTGTCGACACTAAGTCCTAGAGACAGCAAGCGTCTCTGGTGAATGTCTCATAATTTCCGACCATAAACTTGTCTCCAGTAGATGTGAATAGGAGAACTCGAAATTCCATGTGGCAAATAGAGGATGTTCCCATCAAATTTTGAATCTCTGAAAAAGCAGGATAGTGTAAATACAGGAAACATCTGTTTTAATAGAATAAATCTGGTCAATCTGAATCAAATAAGAAACTCTATAAATATAATTGAATTGCAGAGATACAGGGTAACGTAAGATCAAGTTCAATCTAGATTGAAGATGAAGAAATTAAATTTGAATATTCCATTGATTCTAGAGATAACTAAATGAAATTACTTTGATAAAGATATTACCATACAGAAATGATAGAGACTAGATACCATACAGAATAGAGAAATGATAGCAGAAGAAGATATCACATGAAATAGGTCGTTTATATTCAAAATTTCAAGCCGATCACTGTCGACTACTGTCCATCATTACTGTCTTGGCCGCGTGAGAGTGTAAGAACGGCACAGTATGAGAGACTACCAGCGTCACTTATAGTAGTAATAATAGAATGATTTCTTTATTTGTTGACATGGCGAAGTTTGGACATTAATGTCCACTTAACCACGAAAATATCTTCACAAAAATGAACTACTGCGACTATCGGTTTTCTCAGGCTGATGGTCTCTCATATTGTGTCGTTCTTACACTCTCACGCGACTAAGATAGTAATAATAATAGATAGTAGTCGACGGTGATCGGCCTGAGTTAAAAAAAAAACGTCCTAAACTATGAGATATCTTCTTTTAATGCTATATTTTCTTCATGATATTACTGTAAAAGATAATTTTTATTGTAATTCAGGTTAAAATCCATTTACTCTGATCATTCATTACATATTTTTATTCGATATTATTGCAAAAAAAACACAAATATTTCAAGCTTTCTCAGCTCGAATTCATTCGAAAAAACAACATTTACTTGTGTTTCTTGAAATGTTGGAAGCGAAAAATCCCAATTTCTTCTAACATTAGTTGTTCTGTAAAAATCAACAAGTAAATTATTATAAGCTTCACCTTTTTCATGCCTTTGAACAAACTGACTTAGATGAGTTCTTGCATAACTGATAGCTTCGCCTTGGTAACTGGGTCCTTTCTGAATTAATCCCACGAACTGTAGTTGATGAAGCTTGAACTCCAGAGACGAACTCTACGAAAAATACAAGTAAAATTCTTATTACTTCAGCCTAATCAATCAGAATAAATCAATACAAACATAAGGAATAGATAACATTAAATAGAATAAGAAATTGATATAAGCATTGGTTCTTGATTACACAACGGATTGAAATATTCATTGTAGATTATAAAAATTTTATTTATAAAATAGAATTATAGTACCCTTTAAAATTAGTACATATGGATAAGAATACAAATTATAACTACTAGTTTCACCTTTATTATATTATTATTTTATTAATTTCAAAGGGTACTATAGTTCTATTTTATAAATAAAAAAAGTAGTCCAGGGTCTGAATTCATACATTTTAAGAAGAAATTTTGTATGTAATTCGAGCGTAAAAACTTCTTTATTGTTTTTTTGCAAAAACTGTTTTGTTCAAGTCGTGTTTTTACGCTCCTAATACATAATATAATACACCCACATATCCAACAACAAACCTTTTTAAAATTAAAATTGAAAAGTGAATTCAGTTGGTGATTAAAGTCTGTGAGATATTACTTTTTAACATGGCTCTTTCTCGAAGACTGAGAGGTCCGATGCTCTATCCTCCACTAATCACTCCCACTACCTAGCAGCATTCTCCTACTTTTGTCAGTACTGTGTGTGTGTGTGTGTGTGTCTGTGTGAGAGAGCTTGGTACCGCATCGCACCAACACTCCCCTCCAACACTCTTGGCATTGTTTCAACCAAAGTAGTTTACTGGTCAGCAGGTATATTGGTTTGTGTGATTACGGAGATGTATTCATCACAAGAACGTGAAGCGAAATGACACGGCGCATCCGAATGTGCGCAGGACGTCCGTCTGTGTCTATGCTACAAACTGTGGAAGGAGAAATGGGTTTCTCCTCTTCATGTTAAAAGCAAATCTCACAGAAATTAGTCTTGTCTGCTGATATGTATTCACAATCTAGTGAGTAAATCATGGTGAATTCAAAGATCGACATAATGAAAAACGTTCTTTACCTGAGCTTCAAGTTGGTCTCTATGTGAACGAGCCCATTCTAAAGCGGGACCCAAGTCTTTCTGCTTCAAACAATCTAATATTCTGTTGAGTTCCGTGAACGGTTCTTTGCTTCCTTCTTCCGTAGTCAAGCCAGCTTCCTAAAAATTGAAAATAGGCAACGTAAAAATTTTTAAAAATGTACTCGTTCAGTCATTAAATAGAATTACTTTTTTTATTTGTTGACGTGACAAAGTTTGGACAATAATGTCCACTCTACCACGAATGAGAATTACAGAATGTGTATACGGAATATGCACTTGTAATAGTATCTAACGTCACATGGACGGGAAGGGGCCTTTCAGATGTTGTATTGAAATGGAATTTAAAAGTGCAGTACCGCAAATACTTCCGCGTATTGCGTTTTAATTAGCGATCGTGTGATGGAATATACACCTCTCACGAGTATGGTGAAAGAAGTTCAGTAATTTGTTGATAGAGTGCATCACTGCAGGTATATAAGGTGTGTACTGCGACAAATGTAAGCCATTATCAGTTTCACCTTTGAACAGCCAACATGTCCTATTCTTTGTGTTCTGATATTTTGGATAAGCCGCAAACTCGCTCTATTGGTATTCAGTGCGATCTTGATAGTTTCTATTATGAAGCAAGGTGCAGTACGCCGAAGCCGCTGGAGGTGGAGGAGGAGGAGGGGAGAGGCGCAGGATTACCGAAGCCGCTGCAGGTGGGGGGGACAAAGGAGGATTTGAGGAACCCCCCGCTGCGCCCGCCGCCGCCGCCGCTGAGGGGAGAGACAAAGCCTACGAAGAGAAAGAAGGTCAAGCGACTGCTAAAATTGCTACAGTCGATCTTCACTGGTTTAAACAAGATTGTAATCAAATTATTGTGAAAGAACTTGGCATAATTGATCAGTTTAATAATTATATTGTGTTCCATTTCAAATCGCCATTTGCAAAGACAGAATTGAGTGCAAAATTGTATAACGATGCAACATGGTTAGAACGACACTATCATAAAATAAAATGGGAAGATGGAGATTTAGAATACAATGAGTCATTAATACGTGATTACCTTGCAGCTTATGAGAAAATTTTCAC
>NW_024090653.1:0-32679 GCF_014356525.2 Nilaparvata lugens
TTAATATTCTTTCCGAAGGATGGGCATTGATATGTCCAAAGCTCCGCCAATTTATGTAGATTATCTATAGTTATTATATTACAAATTGCTTTTTCATATCATATACAGTTCAATAATTATTTTCTTAGTCTATATCATGTAAATTCATCTATAATTTTGCTGTATTGTAAGCTATTGTATATAAGTGTATAAGACAGTATATATTGTAATCGACATAAATAAAGTACTCAATCAATCAATCAATCAATCCCTCACACACTCTCTTCACCCTCCTCTATTTCTCTCTCACACACACCCACTTTCTCCCACTCTCAGCCGTTCTCTCTCCATCATTTTTTCACTGTATCTCCCTCTCTCATACCTCTTAGTATGTACTCCACTATAAATCCGTTTTTTCACTCCTCTCCCTTAATAACTATCTCTCTCTCTCCTCTCTCTCTCGCTCTCTCTCTCTCCTCTCTCTCTCTCTCTCTCTCTCTCTCTCTCTCTCTCTCTCTCTATCAATCTATCTTTCTCTCCCGCTCACACTCACTCATTCTCTCTTACTCTCTCGTTTGAACGCGTCCCTCTTTGTATGTCCTCCGCTAAATATCCCTATAAACCAGCGTGTTTTCCCTCTCGACTTTTTAATCCACATGTGCTGAATTGTCTATTACTTGAATCGCAGCTCATAAAGCGACTGCAATTTATATCAGCCAGCATTAACCAGCACCAACAAAGCATCGTTTTAAGTTGAAAACTTGAAAGACTTTGTTAATTTTGATGGTTTTTAATTTTGTTTTTGAGATATAACGTATCTATTGTCTGTATCTTTGATGCAGAGATTGTGGTTGGGTTGGATGTTCATTGATATTATTCATAACAGAGTAGTAAGCCCATCTACTTTGAATTGTTTCACCATAAAGTATACCAGAATTTCACAATGTGTACGTTCTGTGTACAGTAAATTGTTCCAGTTCCAATCGTAAATTGTTCCATCACGTGACTAGTGCAAAATGTTCCCATGGAACGCCATTTCAAAATCGTTGGTTCAAGCTTTTGGCGCGCACATATAAAGTTGATTTACACTAAAATGTGTCATTTACTAGCTGCGTGAATGAAGAAATGCTGTTTTACAAACCTACAGTCTAGAAAAGTGTAAATTTATTTTATTCCATTACTCTCAAATTTTCTATCGAGAAAAATTCATTTAATGAATGATTATCAAACATCATATTGTTGGTTATGTATTCTATGCTATGGTGAGCAAACTATCAGCGCATGCGCAGAGAAGCAAGCAGACTACAGTGATCGACCAATGAGAGCTCAGATAGTTGGAACTGTACCAGGTCGGACAATTTACCACACTTCGACTGTGGGGCAGGATTTTGGAACTAGAACAGGTTTCTGGAACAGAATCTGTCAAATTCCTTCCATGGAACGCGGAACGTTTTACTTGGTAAATTGTGAATTGGACAATTTACCACATTCCATGTACACAGAACCGGCCCAATGAGTCATCTTTCTATCTGGTGATTACTGTATATACATTACTGTATATCTCATCATACATATACAATAAATGACATATCTGATCAACCCAATTCAGCAAAATGAGTTTTGATTGGAGATACTTAAGTATCTTGCGGGACTTATCGAAATATTCATCTTCACATCCAGAATCTTTTTTATAGTTTTACTCCAAAGATCTGATGAAAAAGCAACAATAAAATAACTGTACAAGAATATAAAAAAGTAATAAGATTGATACGATTACAGGTCATTTTCATTTTTAGTCGTTGAAATATTTTAAACTTTTTAATAATGAAGGGTACTACAAGTTCTTTATATTGTTTTTATTAGTGTGTGTGTGTGTGTGTGTGTGTGTGTGTGTGTGTGTGTGTGTGTGTGTGTGTGTGTGTGTGTGTGTTACATTTGTTAATTTGTCCACATATTATGTAGGATATGTCTATTTGAGTTTATACACTGAATCATCAATCTGAAAATTCATTCATTTGCCTCTAAATAGCTTCAATAAGGTTCATATTTCTTGAAGTTCATTTTCGTTATAGGATTTTTGTGATTAGGATAGAAAGTTTCTTGCTGAGAAAACATGTCTGACACGAGAAAAACTAGAAAATAATGAAAATTGGGGATGATATAATACAAATATTAGTAAACAATATTAATTGACAGAATAATTCATTTAGTGTTATCTTCAATATGCTATTCTACGATTATTGTTTATTTATAGGCGTTTTTGCACCAATCTTTGTTTGTATTTCAACTAAATTATTGAAGAATTCATCAAAGATGCAATAAAAGTTGTTTTATTACAATTCATCACGTATCCGATGAGTAGACCCACTTACACACACATCGATTTTCAGATGTTCGATTTTTTTGCCGTTATCTTAAAGAATTTATAAGGAAGTCAAAAAAATCGTACGTCGAGAAATCTATGTGTGTGTAGCTAGCTTAACAGAGAGATAGAAATGAAAATAATCCGGTAAAAGGATAGAACTAGTAGTTCTGTGAACAGTAGACCTCATCCACAAGTACCTGATTGGAACTATAGACCTTATGGAAATACAGCAATAGACTGGCTTCTCCACACATCTGTGTAATCACTTGTCAGCTGATTTATGATGAATAATTCTATAGTCTGATTTTTACTCTAATATTGGTGTATGAAGGTGGCTCCTTTTTCCTTTTATATTATCCTTGAAATGCAAAATTTCCAAAAACCTTGTATATACGTCGACGCGCAATTAAAAAAGGGACATACCGTTCAAATTTCATGAAAATCTATTACCGCGTTTCGCCGTAAATGCGCAACATATAAACATACATACATTTAAACATTCAAACAATAAAACATTAACAGAAATGCCAAACCGTCGACTTGAATCTTAGACCTCACTTCGCTCGTTCAATAACAACACACAACCAGTAACCAGAGAACCGGTAATCAGAGAAATGCCAAACCGTCGACTTGAATCTTAGACCTCACTTCGCTCGGTCAATAACAACACACAACCAGTAACCATTGTTTGAGAATAATAAGAAAGATGGACTCTGTTATCAGATGAGGCAGATTATTCAGGATAATCAGTAAGACGCCAGGCTAAGCTGTAACTTTGCAGCCTTTGTTAATTAATAAAACAATAAATTAGACCCACAAAGAACACTAACCTAGGTAGTAAAATTCCATAACGGGAGGGAGGAGAGATTTCCTCTTACAAAAATTAACTTTTCTGTTGGGGGAGGGGGGACCGGAACCTCAGTTTTAGTGGGGTGGAGCGGAGCCCATAATGAGGAGAGAGAGAGAGTGAGTGAGTGGGTGAGTGAGAGGGAAAGTCGAGTGTACTAAGGATAAGTAGAAGAGAGAAGTAAAGCAGGTGGAATTTGACATTGGGGGGAAAAGGTAGCAAATTGTGAGGTATGATGTTGGGGGGGGGATGGGTATAAGAACCCCATTTCTGCAATGAGAGGGGGTTAAAGTCCAATTACTGTGGGTGGGGGGAAGAGTACCCTTAAGAGGATTAGTTAGCTGGCAAGAAGGTTTGGTTGACCTGGTCTTCTGTGATAAAATAGACCAAAACATCTTCGGTGTTCTTCCCTCTTACCTCCTCACTCTCTTCTCCTTCTTCCTCTCCTCCTTCCTGACCACCTCACACTTCTCCACCAACTACTTCTTCTCCTTCACCATCTTCTCAGTAATCCCGAGACCACAAGATGTCTGGTTATCTTCGGTTAAGCTGTGAGTCATTATTAGTGAGCTTCCTGCCTGCTGTAGCGTGAATTTGTCACAGTCCTGCTCTCTGGTGGCGGTAAGATGAACTTTGAACTGGTGACTTCCAACTCTAGTTTTGCTGGGATGTGATTTTACTTTCCTTGCCCTATTACCATAGGTAAGGAAAGTATTGCTTTCCGAAAAAAATTAAGGTACCCCGATTTCTAAATTTCTATACGTTTCAAGGTCCCCTGAGTCCAAAAAAGTGGTTTTTGGGTATGGTCTGTATGTGTGTGTGTGTGTGTGTGTGTGTGTGTGTGTGTGTGTGTGTTGGTGTTATGAGTGTATGTGCGTCTGTGTACACGATATCTCATCTCTCAATCAACGGAATGACTTGAAATTTGGAGCGTAAGGTCCTTACAATATAAGGATCCGACACGAACAATTCCGATGAAATGCGATTCAAGATGGCGGCTAAAATAGCGAAAATTTTGTCAAAAACAGGGTTTTTCGCGATTTTCTCGAGAACGGCTCCAACGATATAGATCAAAGTTATACCTGAAATAGTCATCGATAAGCTCTTTCAACTGCCACAAGTCCCATATCTGTAAAAATTGCATGAGCTCAGCCCCATCTGTGCAAAGTTTGATTTTAGATTCTCAATTATCATGCTTCGGATACAATTTGAACAAAAAAATTTGAGTGGAAAAGAATGAGCAAAAAAATCTCTACAATTAATGTTCAGTAAAATTTTCACCTAAAATTGAAAATAAGCTCGAAATTGGAGAAAATGTGATTATCCAATTATTGCAAACTGTTGGTAACTGTTGATTCAATTAAATGATTCACTATGAAGAGATAGAAGACCTCGTGTGTCTCCAGCGTTATTGTCCTGTCACCAGCTGGCTCAAATCTTTGAATAGTAGACTTGAGATGCGCGGGAACACTAGCGTCAGGTGATAAATTCCCATAACGGCAAGGAAAGTTGTGTGAGTGCGCCACACCAGATTTTTGTACTTTATGTCACTAGTAACTGGTAGCTTGAATAAGTTTGGTAGAGTAACAAGTAGATGAAGGAAGAAATTGGTTTTTCAATTCAAAAAATTTAACAAAGATATTGAATATACTATAGTGCGGTCCACGTTATAATGGCAGTGGAGAAAGATAGGAGAACAACGTTGCCGAACCTCTGTGCTCTATAACCATCCTCGGTAAATTAAGAATCTATATGCAAAGTTCTAAGTTTAATCTTATCTTGGACTTTGCCACCTATAAATTTGAAAAACAATAACACAAGGACTACCTTATTATTTCATCTACCAATGTTATTACGTTAGTGTCAATTGCAATGTAAATGAATGGATAAAAAATAAAATAGAATAAATGATGCGTCATTCGTGAATTTCAAATCCCGTTAGTGTATAAGCCAATTATATTATAGATTACAGTTTGAAAAAATAAAGAATGCCACCCCTGAGTTTTTGTTTTCAAAGTAGCTTTGACATCAAATTGAGTGGAGAAGAACACTCTGAAGAAGAATACTATAGCTGTCTATTGGCCCCTCCTCCAAACGCGTTGACCAATCAACTCACAGCTACGTCACTCGGGTAACTTTCTTGTCAGCCAATCAGAAAGCAGCAATGGCCATTCATCACTTTCTTAGCTCCTCCCACAAACGATCCTATTGGCCATTGAAAAATCTTGTTCTCGGTGGTGGAAAAAGCTGTTTCGAGTGATGGGTAACTAGCCATAATTTTATTCAAAGGTAGGCTAACAGTACCACGAAAGTAAATGATCATAATCCAGCCTATAAATTATAGAAAATAATTATGTATAGTGAGATCCACATTGGAAAGAGAGAGGAGAAAGATAGGAGAACAGCGTTGATGAATCTCTGCCTTGCCACTGCTTTCTATAGAAGATATCTGATAAATCCCTTGTAATATTATAACTGTTCATTCTTGTTCAGAATAATCATTCATAATATTTCATTCGTAAATTGTTTTATATTTCGTAATCAATTCGTTTCATGTAATGCTTGATAATTAATTTGTTATTTTATATCTCAGTTGATATATATTTTCAATTATTCAATAGAAAAACTTTGAAAAATTAAGATTGTATATACAGTGATAGAGAAATATAGATTTTATATTTCTAAATTGCTGAGAAACGATTTGGAAAATTCGTGGGGCTCGAAAAGGATAGCTCTATCTGCTTTGTTGACCGAGCGAAGTGAGGTCTAAGATTCAAGTCGACGGTTTGGCATTTCTCTTAATGTTTAAATGTTGCGCATTTACGGAGAAACGCGGTAATAGATTTTCATGAAATTTGACAGGAATGTTCCTTTTTTAATTTCGCGTCGACGTATATACAAGGTTTTTAGAAATTTTTCATTTCAAGGATAATATAAAAGGAAAAAGGAGCCTCCTTCATACGCCAATATTAGAGTAAAAATCAGACTATAGAATTATTCATCATGAATCAGCTGACAAGTGATTACACAGATGTGTGGAGAAGCCAGTCTATTGCTGTATCTCCATAAGATCTATAGTTTTAATCAGGTACTTGTGGATGAGGATACTGCGTGAGGTCTACTGTTCACAGAACTACTAACAGAATGATAGACAAGCGTAGACAAGAGCACCAATGTTAGTCAAATACTGCCATTATAACGTGGACCTGTCTATAGAAGTGAGAACCATCAATAAAATCGAATAAACAACTGGAAAATTAAAAATTTTAATCATACAAGAAAAATTCAACCACAAGAAATAGAAAAACATGGAAAAATGAAGTACAAAGGATCGTGGATACCTCTAACCAACCACCTAACGTTGTGAAATGTAGAAATTTCCATTACTTTAGTCTAAACTCCATTACTAAAGTCTTCTCTCCTTGCCGAACGTATTAACCAATTGAATTAAAATAGAGTGGCGATTTCTCGTGATATCCATTACGGCTGAAATGCTTGAAAGCGTATCCCTTGTTTACGGCATTATCAAAAGCTTTCAAGAAAAAAGCTGTTTGCAGAATGGCTGAGCTGTACTGAGTACGTTACGGTCTCTCACTCTCTCTCTCTGTCTATGTTTCAAAGTTGGGATAAGAGAGGGAAAGAAAACCGAAGATTTTCATCAATGAGGATCGGTTACGAGAAGGTGAGGTACTCTAGTGAGGTCCACGTTATAATGGCAGTATTGACAATACTGTTGCTGTCCTTTTCTATCATACAACAAAACAGATAGCACTATCTCTCTCTAGCTTTGCAATGTTGTACTTTTGCCAGAATATTTTATTTTCACATTTGTCAGTGACTGTACAAAAGTAGACAAGCATTCTCAGCCGCCATTTTTTTCTTCATTCTATCAAGATATTTGAGTACACAAGTCGTATAATTAATTTGAAATGTATTTTTGAAACAATGAAATAATTTTTTGACATTACCGTATGAGAAACACAGATTAAAAAACATGAAATGGCATTTTAAAAGTTGATAACTAACCATCCTAGACTTCATCCATGCTTAAGTTAGCCTACACGTATAGGTTAGACCTACTCGTACCGGTATAAATAATATTGAAAGGTTATTTCAGACTTATTTCCGTGGAAATTACTTATTTTGAATGGGATTTGTATTGGTTTAAAAAAAAATTGGAATAGAATACCTACCAAAAAACTTAATTTCTGTTTTGAAATTCAGATTGTAGAGAATCTCATGCTGATTCTTTTCCACTTGCAATTTTTTTGTTTAAATTATATCTGAAGCCTGATAATTGGGAATCTGAAATCAAACTTTGCATAGATGGGGCGGAGCTCCTGTAATTTTCACAGATATTGGACTTGTGGCAGTTATAGAGCCTATATATCTTATGTATTAATTTGATCGTTGGTGCCGTTTTCTAGAAAATCGCGAAAACCCCTGTTTTTGACAACATTTTCGCCAGTTTAGCCGCCATCTTGAATTGCTTAGATCGAAATTGTTTGTGTCGGATCCTTATATTGTAAGGACCTCAAGTTCCAAATTTCAAGTCATTCCGTTAATTGGGAGATGGGATATCGTGTACACGGACACACATACACTCATATATACACACACACACACACACACACACACATACAGACCAAATACCAAACAACCACTTTTTTGGATTCAGGGGACCTTGAAACGTATAGAAATTTAGAAATTGGGGTACCTTAATTTTCTTCGGAAAGCAATACTTTCCTTACCTAACGTTTAGGGCAACCTAACCTTACCTTTCCGTAATAGGGCAAGGAAAGTAAAAACAGAACAAGAATAAATTTTTCAGTAAATTACCTATCGTTTGGTATCTGATTTGTTAAGATTGGTGTGGAGTTTGCAAACATTCTGTATATCACTGAAGAAACAAATGAAAAATATATCTGGTACCCTTCCATTCCATCACATCACAACTAAAAGCGCTAAAGAGAAAAGTTATTATTATTGAAGAATAATATATTCCACTACATCTACACTACTACTCGTAAGAAGTATCATCCTACTTATTTATTTATCTACTTATTTATTAATAATAATCCTACTTATTTATTAATAAGGATGAAATTCTGGTCTCGGCCAAGAAAGATCATTCTCGCCTGCAAAAGGCCCCTTCCCGTCCTTGTGACGCAAGATACTATTATTTGCGAATACAATATGACATCAATTTCAATAGGGATGGAAAATTATTGATCATCGGATATAACGGTATAAGTTATTATATTCTATAGAAGACAGTGGTAAGGCAGAGAATCGACAACACTTTTCTTCCATCTTCCTCCAGTGTCATGATTAAGTTGACCTCTCTATAGTATTATTGTTATTCAACATGTTAGAGTCAGTTCAATTTCACAGATGTGCACCTAATTAAACAATAACGTATGGAATTACCAATACAGTGTCAACCCTATGACATATGTAATGATTATGTACGTTATGCACAGGTGTATGTAATAGCCTAAGGCACTATACTGTAGAGAAACAAGCTCATAGTGGGGTTATATCATAAACTAATGAACAATCTGCCACCTTGCATAATATATAATGTAGGACTGGTTATTCTCTACAGCTGGAGCATTATTACTATACATGAACAGTATAGAACATCAACTGTACTAAGCATACTACTAATAGACCAGTATACCATTTTGAGGTCCACGTTATAATGGTACTGAAGAAAGATGGGTGAGCAGCGTTGCCGATTCTATGCCCTGCCACTCTAGCTGATACCGATATATCTGATGTAATATTGTTCAATCTTGTTCAAAATGATAGTTAATTATGGCTTATTCGTCAAGAAAATATTTTTTTCAATTATTGAATACACACTTCTTTAATTAGGATTATGAAACGATATATTTTCTTGGTAAATATATAATATTTTACATCATAATTAACAAGAATCAATGATAAATATTATTTCTGATTCACCAGGATGCCTTGAATAACAGCTATTATAGGAGGCGGTGTAAAAATGAAACTGTCAACTATGCCGTCCTATCATTGTCAATGACTTTATAACATGAATCTCACTATAACTCTACAATATTACCCTTTGATCAAAATAGTATGTGAGAGAGCAGGTTCTTTTTATACCATTCTAAAGGTGCGTACAGACTGTCGCTCTGCTCCGCAACCGAACGTCACTCCAGCAGAGCGATTGATGATCGACCGGCGAGCAACAGTGGTTCGACCGGGGAACGCGAGAAGATCTAACATCTTCCGTAACGTTCATGATGGGTGCGTGGGCGGAGCGACTGTGGTTCGATGGAGGAACGAGAGCGGAGCGAGGGCGGAGCGTGCTCGGTGCGGGTTGGAAGCGCGTATATGTGTAAGCAGCTTAAGAAATGAATTCTCACGAGGGTACCGTGTTTTCAACATCATCTCATTTCCGACTTCTCTTCTTCTCTTTAATGTTCCGACTTAGGCTAGGCGCACATCGGTTTGTCAAGACACGACTAGTCACGTTTAGTCACAATACTTCACATAGTTGCTTATGACGCAACTCACACTGATTAGTCATTGCAATTCGACATGTTTTAATAAGCAACTGAAGTATTGTGACTAAACGTGTCTGATCATGTCTTGTCTTGTCTTGACTAACTTGTGTGCGCCTAGCCTATGGATGGGCGTACACCAATTAGTCAAGACAAGACTAGTCACGTTCAGTCACAATACTTCACATAGTTACTTATGATGACCTGTCTAATTCCAATGACTAATCAGTGTGAGTTGGGTCACAAGCAGCTATGAGAAGTATTTGTGACTAAACGTGTCTAATCATGTCTTGTCTTGACTGGTGTGCACCTAGCTTTAGTTTTTATCAGTTTTTAAGTCAGAACATGTGGCGAGAAATGAAATAAATTTGGAAATAAGATACTGTGATTTTCGATTTTTATGTTGATAAGAGTAGCCTTATCAAGAAAGTGCAAATCACGAAAAGTATAGTATATCAAGAAAATATTCACATGAATATGAAACTGCAAACTTGAGTGAGAAGGAAAATATTAGAATGGAGTGGTTTTTTTACAATCAAGTCTCTTCAATTATAGAACAATATTAGTTGCTTAAGCCTGCCGGTTAACTCTTGGTAGAGGCATTCCTGCTGATTTTTATCACTCTCCGTTCCTCTTTCTCTCTCTCGCACACAATCTCTCTCTTATAAAAATCCATCTTCATCTCTCTCAAATGAGGGTTTCAGACCGGGGATTCAGAGCTACTTGATAGCTGCCAGATTTTGAAGGAACGAAGGAAACTGGAATACGAGATTCACTTCAAACAATCAGGATCTTTCATAAATAACAGCAATGTTCACCATACAACCAATGCTGAAAGTATAGGGTGATTACCACTTTAGGAGATAGGAGATAGAAGAGAAAAACCCGTATATAGAACACGTATATACTATATGGGTTGAAAGAGGTGTACTGCGGGTTGCCTGTGGAGAAGAATGAAGGGGCAGTCGACTAGACAGAGTACAACGACAGAGGTGATGTTAGCCTGCCTTGTAGGCAGGAAGAATGAGTGGGATATTTCGCACAGCTCTTGCCTTGCCATGCGAAGGAATTTAATTTCGGATCAGACAAAATCAGACTGAACAGCCGAATGAATGCCGTTCTTTAATCCCCTTCTCTGACTCACTCTCTCACACACTCTCACTCTCTCTCGCCATGAAAGCCTCTTCACCCCACCTTTATTGACGGACACATTCATCCAATCCAACAATTCATTCGTGAATTATTCATTTCCAGGAACGGGACGACACTGCAGTAATGATCCATGTTTTGCGTCTCCTTTCCAACTCCCACAGCATCGGTTTTCTAAATTCTTTTGTACTGCTTCTAGCAGCCAAGTCCTGCTTTTAGCAGCATCACGTATTTTATGTCACATAGATTGATTGGAACTGTGGTCAGCTTAGCCATCTATCCATAGTGGCAACTATTATTTTTTCCTACAGTTACGTTGAAAAGTGGCCATTGCTGCACTGATTACAGAACGCAAAGAATCACTTTTCCGCTCTAGTGCGGGAATAGTATAATTCGCACCTAGAGCAGAAAATGAGATTTTCCCAGCTCGAAATCGGTATTCAAGTCCGAGGCCGTAGGCCGAGGACTAGAAAAGATTGAGAGCTGGAAAAACATTTTTGCCCGTGGTGCGAACGATATTTATCGCCACACTACAGGTATTGCTGACAAAATAAATAAAGAATACAAAATAAAGAATACTCGTTAAGCTATCGTACCTATCTCTTGTTTTTAGTGGTAGAAGATTGCAGTCAGGATTTCAGATTCTTTTAAAATTTCACTTGGAATACCACAGTCATCTTCAAGCATTTTTGAAAATTCGGAATGCACTAATCAACAATAAATAATTGAATAAAACTGGTTGCAAAGCGAATTAGTTTGATTCGAAACTGGAACTGAAATCATGGCGACTTCAGCTGATGATGAAAGTGGACACTCGCCCGATCTAGCGGATGACTTATCAACTACTTCCATGAGCGGCTGGAAAGAGACAACTTTCTGGCCTAGACCTGAAAAGAAAACCCTTTTCTGACGTCGTCTGCAAACAAGGTCTTTCAGATCTACATAGGGACTGGAAAACAGCTGCTTTCTGTGCAGTGTGGCGAAAACATTTTCCCTGCACTCCAGAGATATGCAACATGGCAACACAAAATAGTTGGTAGGTTATATGGAGCACCAGTGCAGCAAAATCAAAATTAAGTTGGTATCTGTGACTGTGGTGCACGTTATAAGAATATTGAGGCGGTGGATGACAGCCACAGCACAGTGCCACCCACACACCACACAGCCGCCCCGCCATTCAAACACTACTACATTATTCTATTTTATTTATTGATAATAAAATTACACAGATATACATTTGATGGATTTCAGGCAATTTTACCCATAATTACCAACTTTTTATATTCAATGGTAACTATAGGAAAAACTTTATGTGAAATACTTGCGCAAAGTTTCTCTGCTGCACTCAAGAAACCATTCCGCCCGAGCCGTAGGCTCGGGCGTAAACGTTTCTTTCGGTGCAGCGAACTGCCACTTTGCGCACTAGTTGCACAAATAACTATAGGCACATCATGAGAAATTTCTTGAATTTTCTTTATAAGAAAATTTTTCTCTTAGAAAATAATTCTCTTTCTGTCATAAGAAAAATATTCATATTTATTTATATACTTATAGAATTCAGGTAAAAACAACAGGCATTCGATTCCAATTAAATCAAATCTGATATTTTGCACAGAATCTCATAACTATTCACTAACATTCACTAATGTTATAGTATCTTACGTCACAAGGTTGGAAGGGGCCTTTTGCCGGCGAGAATGATGTTTCTAGTCGAGGCGTTAGCCGAGACTAGAATTTCATTCAAGCACTGCAAAAGACATTCACGTCCAAGCAGAATAGAATAGAATAGAATTTATTTGTAATCAGGGCCATGCCCTATATACAAAGAGTTGAGTACATAGTATTCGTTTGACACAAAAAAAAAACATATTAGTTTGACACATATAATTAGGTTATTATTATTTCGAAATTGAGTCCAAGTGTCGGTTTAGCCTGTGGTACTTAAAATTAATGACCTAATTCTAACAGCTTCTACACAAGAATTATAAAAATTATTCATTTTTACAGTTAAATTTGACAAAAGAACCATAACTTTATCTGAATCCATTACAATATTTCTAATAAGTTTACCAATGTAACGTTTTCTTGCGTCATTATACATGGGGCATATCAGTAAGAAATGTTGTACCGTTTCGTCGGTTCACGTCCAAGTAACGTACACTACTTTTTGTCATAATAATCTAAAGAGGAATAATTGAGAAAAATAGTTATTTGTGCAACTAGTGCGCAAAGTGACAGTTAGCTGCACCGAAAGAAACGTTTACGCCCGAGCCGTAGGCGAGGGCGGAATGGTTTCTTGAGTGCAGCAGATGAACTTTGCGCACGTATTTCCTACAGTTTTCCTACAGTTACCATTGAATATGAAAAGTGGGTAATTATGGGTAAAATTGCCTGAAATCCATCAAATGTATATCTGTGTAATTTTATTATTAATAAATAAAATGGAATGTAGTATGTGTGTTTGAATGGAGGTGGGGGGGGGGCTGTGTGCTGAATGTGGTGGCTGTCATCCACTGTTGTCCACCACCTCAAGATTCTTATAACGTGCACCACAGTCACTGTTACCAACTTAATTTCGATTTTGCTGCACTGGTGCTCCATATAACCTACTAACTATTTTGCGTTGCTATGTTGCAAATCTGGAGTGCAGGAAAAATTTTTTCGCCCCACTTGGATGTATGAGCTGTTTTCGTGCGTCATATGGAGGCCGAAAATGACTGTTTTCTGACCGGCCGGTAAAAGTTTTTACGGCCCTAGGGCTGTAAAATAACCTTGAAGTCAGCTGATTCTGATTTGATGTGAACGTGTTTACAAAATGGTTTATGAAACGAATCCGTTTATGCTTCTAGAATTGAATAAAGTATTTTGCAATAAGATACTATCATTCTATTTGGATAAATGAAATACAAATAAGATATTATAAACTATTCGAATTCAATTTTCAGAGTATAATAGAATAACCTCAAACCTGCTTTTAATCGTACTGCGTTTAATCGTTTATCACGAAACCTGGTGAATAATTTTCGAACTACTTGGGCAATATCCATGGTGCTGAACGTTTTTACAAATAGTTTATGTAACGAATCAGTTTATGCTTCTAGAATTGAATAAAGTATTCTGAACGGAATCAGTTTATGCTTCTAGAATTGAATAAAGTTTCTGCTGCAAATAATACTATCATTTTATTTGGATGAATGAAAATAGATAAGATATAATTTTATAATTATTCAAATTCGATTTTCAGAGTAGGATAGACTTCTAACCTAAACTTCCGAAGTCAAATGACACAAGCATTGTTGACGTTGACATTCAGATTGGCCAAATTTCAAGTGTGCTAAAACAGCTGATCAAAAAACTTTTCATTATTTGTGTTTATTATTCAAGAATCAAAACATTCATAATAATATCATCTTATTGTCATTTGGAAAATAAAAGTATAAACTCAACCTCTTACATAATTGAACATAATCTTTTAGGTTATTTATACAAATCAGAATAAAAAATAAAAATACTTGGACAATTTCCTGATATTCAGATTACCTCAGATTTGCTAGAGCTATGACCTTCCTGTTTTGCTTTCGGAAGTGCCTAATAACAATTATTCTCATATTTATATGTTTATTTTTCTGTGTGGCGAAAAATAACGTTCTCACCATGGGCAAAAATGTTTTTCCCGCTCTCATCTTTTTCCAGTCCTCGGCCTACGGCCTCGGACTTCAAAAACCGATTTCGAGCCGGAAAAGTCTCATTTTCGGCCCTAGGTGCGAAATATACTATTCCCGCACTAGAGCGGAAAAGTGATTCTTTGCGTTCTGTAATCAGTGCAGCAATGGCCACTTTTCAAGGTAACTGTAAAAACATTACCTGCTTGTGCTGAAGTTACTACATGTATTTTTCCTCCACCTACTGTCTAAAGTACTTACTTTACTCCGTGAAACATAATACTAAAGTGTCACTATTTCGCTCTCGGTAGTAAAAAACAGAAAAACTCCCTAGGGAGGAAAAGTGACCCCATTTAAATAACATGGGAAGCATCTCTATTTTGAAACTTACATTGTAATTTATAGGGTAGAAGGTCTAAGCTCAGATGAGAAAGCATGATAGAGGTATCTGTCATTGAGTCAACTGAATTCAATATCACAAACAGAAATTTGATCAACTCATGAAATATATGTTTGTATGATATTATATTCTTAATATTAGTAGACGATAAAAATGTATACAATTTTAAAAATATTATATTCTATTCAAAATACCAGCCAACAAAATATTTTTGATCTGCAATTCAAATCTGAACCGCGTGATCTGGAGTCAGCCATTTTTGGTTGACGCCCAGCTGATATAATTGTTACAACTTTTGCCGATAGATAGCGCAATCGGCAGTGCCAATCAGACGACCGGTTTTTGGGTTTCAGATTTTAGGTTATGTTGTTAGGAAACATTGTCACCAATACGTAAGTTATTAGAATGATATTATTTGCAGTTTCTATAAAAAAAATGTAGATGGAGGAAAAATGTTGTGTACATCACGAGCGAAAAATACGATTTCTCCCTCGGGAAAATTGTTGCCCTCGGCTTCGCCTCAGGCTTCAAACTTTTTCCCACAGGGAGAAAAAGTCGTACTTTTCACTCTAGATATACAAATAACTATTATAAACATAACCTAGTTTACAAATTCCGAATCGGGACTTTTGTGGAGATGGAGGAGAAGAAGAAGAAGAAGAAGAAGAAGAAGAAGAAGAAGAAGAAGAAGAAGAAGAAGAAGAAGACAACTTACAACTTCTTATCATTCTCATTATATGAGAATTCGGGAGAGAATTAGGAGAAGAAGAAGAAGAAGTCTATAATTATCAGCCAGTAGGCAAAAGAGATGTTGGCAGACCACGCAAGCGGTGGCAATAATAGGATTTTTTATGTTTATTTGAATAATTGGCTAGATGTGAGTCGGAACAGGTTAAAGCCTAATCCTTGTTTTGTAAGAAGAAGAAGAGGAAGGGGAGGAAAAGAAGAAGAAGAAGAAAACTAAGTCTCTCATCTCTCCCTGGCATTCTTGTCTGTTTACATTATTCCTACTTTACAACTTTTCAAGAAGAAGAAGAAAAAGGAATGATGAAGACGATGAAGTAGAAGAGGAAGAAGAAGACGATGAAGAAGAAGAAGAAGAAGAAGAAGAAGAAGAGAAGAAGAAGAAGAAGAAGAAGAGAAGGAGGAGAAGAAGAAAAACAAGAAGACAAAGAAAAAAAAATTAAGAAGTGTTGATGAAATTATTGAACGTTATTAGGCGTTCCAGTTTGCGCCAAGAGATGAGAAATGATAGCAACATCATCACAACTGAAACAACAAAAACCGACACGAAATTTGGGGCAGTGATGTTGTGGGGGGGGGGGGTTCAGGGGGAGCTTAAGAGGGAACTGGTGGTCTGAAGAAAACGTAGTTGGATGGATTAAGAAAACTCTTGGGAGCGAGTGAGAAGGAGAAGAAGAAAACGGGGAGAATTCATTGATGACTGAGTGAAAGAGTGGGAGGAAAGGGGAAATTTCGTTGAGGACTGTGTGAAAGAGTGGGAGGAAAGGGGAAATTTCGTTGAAGACTGAGTGAAAGAGTGGAGGAAAGGGGAAATTTCGTTGAAGACTGGATGAAAGAGTGGGAGGAAAGGGGAAATTTCGTTGAGGACTGAGTGGAAGAGTAAGAGGTAGAAGGGATAACTCATTGAAGATTGGAGGAAGAGTGAGAGGGAAGGCTGAAAACTGATTGGAAGAGAGGGAAAGTTGGTTTTCACGCCACTCAGCTAGTTAATCTATCATCTCACTGCATAGCGGCAGTATCCAGTCTTAGCGCTATTTTGTTAATAATATAATATCCTTGATCGTTATCCTCGCCTATTAAGATCAACATCATTCATTATGTCTTCCTTCTTCACAACCAATTTCTTCTAATTCTTCTTTATTCCTTCTTCTTCTTCTTCTTCTTCTTCTTCTTCTTCCTCTTCTACTTCATCGTCTTCATCATTCCTTTTTCTTCTTCTTCTTCTTGAAAAGTTGTAAAGTAGGAATAATGGGAACAGACGAGAATGCCAGGAAGAGAAGAAAGACTTGAATGTTTTGATGGATATTTTATTTTTTTTCTCCTTTCTTTTTGTACATAGTATTGAGACGAGTTGAATAAAGGGTTATTTATTGAAAAGCGGCTTATTCATTACCTACCTGACAAGTGTTCCGAGTAGATGGATCAAGATGAGACGGGAGTCAAGAGCGATAAGGAGTGTTTGTTGCCAGTTGGTTTTTCGGTTTGTCATGAAGGATCATCTTCAGTATTGTATATTGTTAATACCCAATCAATTTCTGGAATTTTAATTAAATCCCACCCTATAACATTTGTTCAATTCAACTAATTTGAATTATTAATGCAATATTGTATTCACTATCATTCTATATTCCATTCATTCATTCATCCCATAATTCTAAGATTCGAATCAACTAGTTTTTAACTTATTGAGTAAAATTTCTTATTTAAACATCACTTCGAGTTATAATTCCCAACAGGCTCTAATTCATCACAACCCGGTCGTGTGTTAATGGAAGGATATTTTATATCCTTCTTAGAGAATCGACAATTATTTGTTGAAACACCGCCGATTTATGAAGTTACATCACATTATTGTATTATCGTTATTCTAATTGCATTCTATATTTATTCTCATTGATTAATTATTTATACTTTGTGAAATTCGTTGAACAACTAGCATTATCATCATTTAATGTTAATTAGTGTATTAGCCAGTAAATATTGTAACATACATAAATAAAGAAATCTAATCTAATCTCTCAGTCTATCTCTTTCTCTGTCTTCAACGGTCAAATATTGTGATGAGTATCCTGAGATACCCCTTTTTGAGAATGGACAAATTTTTATACTTTCGTTATTCTAATTGCATTCAATCTTTATTATCTTTGATTAATTTTAATTATCTATAGTTTTTATAATTCGTTGAATAATTAGCATTACCGTCATTTAATGTAGATTATTGTATAAGCCAGTAAATATTGTAACATACATAAATAAAGAAATCTAATCTAATCTAATCTAATCTAATCTTTCACAGCAGCACATTTCACCCTCTCACTCTTTCTCTCTCGCTCTCTCTCTCACACACAGCAGCTCATTTCTTACTCTATCACTCACTCACTCTCTCTCTCTCTCTCTCACTCTCTCTCTCTCTCTCTCTCTCTCTCTCTTTTTGGTAGAGAGTTAGTGGGGAGGATATTTTTAATATTCTTTCCGAAGAATGGACATTGATATGTCCAAAACTCCGCCAATTTATGTAGATGCATAACAATATAATTATCTATAGTTATTATATTACAAATTACTTTTTCATATCATATACAGTTCAATAATTATTTTCTTAGTCTAATTATGTAAATTCATCTATAATTTTGCTGTATTGTAAGCTATTGTATATAAGTGTATGAGCCAGTATATATTGTAATCTACATAAATAAAGTACTCAATCAATCTATCTTCCCGGTTACCCGGTCGTGTGTTAATGAGGGAGATTTTATATCCTTCTAAAAGAATTTTACAATTATTTGTTGAAACATCACCGATTTATGAAGTTACATCAAATTATTGTATTATCGTTATTCTAATTGCATTCTATATTTTTTATTCTCATTGATTTATACTTTGTGAAATTCGTTGAACAACTAGCATTATCATAATTTAATGTTAATTAGTGTATTAGCCTTTAATGTTAATTAGTGTATTAGCCAGTAAATATTGTAACATACACAAAATAAAGAAATCTAATCTATTCTAATCTAATCTCTCTCTCCCTCTCTCTCTTCCTCAGCAGCACAACGATTAAAAACTCGGCAACCAATTTACGCGGCCGCTTGAATTTCGTCCACAGCTATCAATCAGCCCAATGACACATTATTAATAATAATCGAGGGGGTGCTGTTGAGGGGGAGGTATTCACCCCCTTCCCCAAACCCCCCTTCACAAGGAGGTGCCAGTTGGAAGAGGTATTCATCCCCCCTCCCAATCAACACCCTCTTGATCACTGAAGTGTGGCGTGTCCTGTAAAACTGCCTGAATTAAGGGAGTGAGTTTGGGGTGGGAGGGACGTCTTTTGATTGATTTAATTTGAAAATTAGTTGGGAGAACCTCGTGGCTAGTGAATGGGTGATTGATGTCATGATAAGATGATGAATAGGTTTCAGAATCTCTTATGAATTTACGCTGTTTTCAGATATGTTGCATGATTAGAAACAACTTGATACTTCAACTAGATAGTACGTCATCTTCTAATATAACGGAGTGATCCGTGGTCTAGTGGATAGAGTGCCTGCGTAGCAGCATAGAGATCCAGGGTTCGAACCCTCTCATTACCAAAAGTTTTTTAACCAGATCACTCCCGTGTTATCGGATAAGCACGTTAAACTGTCGGTCCCGGCTGAAGTATGACAGTCGTAAGGCCCATTGACGGCTTAAATGATATATTCAGGCGGTGGGACCTTCCCGAAAGGGACTCCCCACCAACAAAAGCCATACGAATGTACTTTTCTAATATAATGAGGTCCATGATATGATGACAGTGAAGAGAAATAGTGAAAATTGTTGCCGATCCTCTGTCTTATCAATGCCTTCTATAGACGGTAGCTGATAAAGGTTTATTGATGTTATATGAACTGATCATTTTTGTTTCAGAAATTAGAAAACGTCAAGGAAATATCAATGTTTTTTCAATGATTGAGTTAGTTATTTGTGAAACTAGTGCGCAAAGTGACAGTTTGCTGCACCGAAAGAAACGTTCATGCCCGAGCCGTAGGCGAGGGCGGAATGGCTTCTTGAGTGCAGCAGAGGAACTTTGCTCACGTATTTCACATTAAACTTTTCCTACAGTTCCCATTGAATATGAGAAGTGGTTGATTATGGGTAAAATGTTGCCTGAAATGCATCAAATGTTTTTCTGTGTAATTTTATTATTGATAAAAACTTTAATTTATTGTCAAATTGAATAAAAATGTTGTCCTTGGTTATAATATCTACTTAATGCTGTGCTCGTTGTGCTTCGTTGCACCTCTGCTCACTATAGCAGCCACAGCAGTCACTCTTATCAACTTTTGATTTTGCTGCACTGTTGCTCCATATAACCTACTAAGTATTTTGCGTTGCCATGTTGCAAATCTGGAGTGCAGAAAAATTTTTCCCGCACTAGAGCGGAAAAGTGATTCTTTGCGTTCTGTAATGAGTGCAGCAATGGCCACTTTTCAACGTAACTGTAGGAAAAATTAATGTTCATAATTAATTGAGATTGAATATTTCGTTATATTCCTACATTGGTTTATCAAATACTGCCATTATAACGTTGACCTCACTATGATGTAGTGAATTATTATTTTAATTATGATTTGTGATTGTGAATAAAATAAATAAATTGCTGGAGAATGTAATATTTTGAAAACAGCTCAAACTGATGGTTTTGGAAAACGTATATTTCAGCTTAATCGTCAAGAATTCTTCAATGATATAACACTTTTTTGATAGTGTGTTCACGCGCATCTCAAGTCTTCTATTCAAAGATCTAAGCCAGCTGGTGACAGGACAATAACGCTGGAGACACACGAGGTCTACTATCTCTTAATAGTGAATGATTTAATAGAATCAACAGTTGCCAACAGTTTGCAATTGAATAATCACATTTTCTCGAATTTCGAGCATATTTTCAATTTTAGGTGAAAATGTTACTGAACATTAATTGTAGAGATTTCCATGCTCAATCATTTCCACTCGAAATTCTTCGATTGAATTATATCTGAGACCTGATAATTGGAAATCTAAATTTAAACTTTGCATAGATGGGGAGAAGCTCATGAAATATTAACAGATATGTGACTTGTAGCAGTTGATAGAGCTTATCAATGACTATTTTGGGTATAAGTTTGATCAAAATCGTTGAGCAGTTTTCGAGAAAATCGCGAAAAACCCTGTTTTTGACAACATTTTTGCCATATCAGCCACCATCTTAAATTGCATTTGATCTTAATTGTTCGTGTCGAATCCTTACATTGGACTTGACCTTAAGTTCAAAATTTCAAGTCATTCCGTTGATTGGGAGATGAGATATCGTGAACACAGACACACACACACACACACACACACACACACACACACACACACACACACACACACACACACACACACACACACACACACACACACACACACACACACACACACACACACACACACACACACACACACACACACATACAGACCAATACCCAAAAACCACTTTTTTGGACTCGGGGGACCTTGAAACGTATAGAAATTTAGAAATTGGGGTACCTTTTTTTCTTCGGAAAGCAATACTTTCCTTACCTATGGTGATAGGGCAAGGAAAGTAAAAACAGAACAAGAATAAATTTCTCAGTAAATTACCTATCGTTTGGTATCTGATTTGTTAAGATTGGTGTGGAGTTCGCAAACATTCTGTATATCACTGAAGAAACACATGAAAAATACATCTTGTACCCTTCCATTCCATCACATCACAACTAAAAGCACTAAAGAGAAAAGTTATTATTACTGAAGAATAATATATTCCACTACATCTACACTACTACTCGTAAGAAGTATCATCCTACTTATTTATTTATCTATTTTATTCACAATCACAAATCATAATTGAAATATGATTGGGAGAAGACAACAGGCATAGCCCAAAACTGTCTCCTCCCAAACTTTTACAAATAAAAGTTTCAAAAAAGAATGAGGTTAGATTTCACTTTTCACTTCAAAAAGTCTTATAAGAGGTATAACAGGTTAACTGCCTTCTATATCCTCAGAATACTCACAAAAATGATCATAACAGGCAAGGCAACAGTATACATTCACAGACGGAGATTGAAAATCTCCAAACAACTTTCTCGCGTTGGAATTAGATTGCCGTCATCCGTGTATATCGTTTGAGATTGGCATTGAAAGCCATCTCATCTCATCTGAGTCGAATTTGTTTCCACAGTTCGAGTCCATTCATTTTCTGCCTTCCTCTAGATAATATTTGCTCATCTACTGTGGAGAAAATCACTTTAATCTGGCATGATTACTCATAAATAAAACACCAATGCTGCCCATTCAAACAATAGTGACAAAATGAAATGCAACTCACCAAAGTGAGATTCATTTAAACTGTCAGTAATCATCATATAAATCGACAATGCTGCCCATTCAAACAATGCTGACAAATGATGTAGAACTCACAGTATTTCAATTCATTTTTATTTGTCAGTAATCCTCATATAAATCTACAATGCTTTCCATTTAAATAATGCTGACAGTATAAAGTGAAATTCATTTCTGTAAGATTCATTTTAAGTTGTCAGCGATTTCAATAAATAATAGCAATGCATGTCATCTAACTAATGCTGACATTGAGAAGTGAATAGAGTTGACACAATGGCGCGAACAGTATCCTCTCTCCATTTATTATTTGCTCATCGCTTCAGAACCTAATGAGAAAGGCAAACATTACCTTCAGGGAGAATAATGGGTGCCTGTTTCCCTTAGCTACCTATCTTGGTTTCATTTACTTGCTCTCTCTCTCTCTTCAACTTCATATTCTGGCTTGGTTTCATGAACTCCATTCGCTTCATCTCTCTTCTGAGTTGCTTCCATTAATTTCAGTTTTTCTCTAACCTCTTTCATCGTTTTCCATTCAAATTTTCAATTTCTCTCATATCTTCATCTGTCTTCTGGATTGTTCACTAACTTCAGCTTTTCAGCAACTTTCTTCATCTCAGATGACCAAAAAATTGTCCAACAATATGATTGTTAATTAATGTACGGTAATTGATGATAGGCTAATCAAAATAAAGTCATTCCACCCCCACCCCCTCGTCACCGACCCCCTGTGCTGGGGACTTTTGATATGTTTACCTTCCTACTACCCCCCTTAAATTTTTTTACTATTTTTTCAGCTTTATTGAGTCTAATGTCTAAGCAAAAGAAAAATATCAACTTAGTACAAAAACTCATGCATTTAAGGGTTAACAGAACTGTGGGGTCAAAAAATGTCTCCCAAACATTTCCCTCTATACCATTTTTTGAGCATTCATTGCCTGTACTAAGGTAACTGTGTGGCGTTGGAAAAGGATAGAGCTGTCTGCTTTGTCAAATGACAGACAAGGATAGTAAACCAATGTTAATCAAGAGCTAACTTCAAAACGTGAATCTCAATATACCTAACTTACATCCTAAGGTGCGTACACTCTTATGCGCCACGAACATGCGCATTCCACTTTCCATCTGCTGATGTTCTGCTTATTGACCGAGCGAAGTGAGGTCTAGGATTCAAGTTGACGGTTTGACATTTCTCTTAATGTTTAAATGTTTGAATGTTTATATGTTGCGCATTTACGGCGAAACGCGGTAATAGATTTTCGTGAAATTTGACAAATATGTTCCTTTTTAAATTGCCCGTCGACGTATATACAAGGTTTTTGGAATTTTGCATTTCAAGGATAATATAAAAGGAAAAAGGAGCCTCCTCCATACGCCAATATTAGAGTAAAAATCAGACTATAGAATTATTCATCATAGATCAGCTGACAAATGATTACACAGATGTGTGGAGAAGCCAGTCTATTGTTGTATTTCCATAAGGTCTATAGTTTCAATCAGGTACTTGTGGATGAGAATACTGCGTGAGGACTACTGTTCACAGAACTACTAGTTAAATCTGTATCTTACTTTCTCTGAGCAGATACAAAATAATAAGGGCCTTAGCTAATTTCGGGATTTAACCAAGTTCAAGACTTTAAACAGCTGTAGTCAAAATCTTAGCTTTCCGAAACGGGGCGTAGTCGTAGGTTTTATGAAAATATTTATTTTCTCATTTTCAAAATTGGAAACGTTTTTCCTTGACGAAATGGAACATTCCTGGATAAATGGCTGAAGCTTTACACTACTTCCTCTTTATTTCATTTTGTGTCCAATTTCCTAGTTTTTAGAAATCCAATTTAAACGTGAACTGCGACTACGCCCCGTTTCGGAAAGCCAATTTTCTGACTCCAGCTGTTTAAAGTCTAGAACTTGGTTAAATCCCGAGCTCGGAAGCCAGCCCGCTTCGTATAGGTATGCGCACTCCAATCGATAGAAATGCATAAAATCTAATCATCCGATCCGTCCGATGCGTGCCGTCCGTCCGATGACGATCTGTGTGCGCCTACCTTAAGTCTGTAACGCAGCCTTACATGGTACGTAGATGAGCTTTACGCGATAAGCAATTTTAATAAAACACCAATAAACTTGTTACAAACAAATTCTCTCCAACACGAATATAGCACCTCAACAATAACTCCACTTCGTATCACAGTCGAAGCGAGTCTTCATTCATCTTTTGAGCTTGCTTTTTTGAAAGGATCAAGATGATGACAATTTTAATGCCGACTGCGCCAATATAAAAGGCATCAGCGAAATGTGGAGCACTGATATAAAACGTAGCAAAAAAGGCAGTCAGCTCACTGGAATATTTCCGCAGAGAAGAAACACTTCCAATTTGATACAGAATCGAATCGAAATCTCTTTTATGAACACACTAAGAGTATGAGAGGATGCTGAGAGATGGAGTGAAAGAGAGAGAGAAAGAGAGAGAGAGAGAGAAAGAGAGAGAGAGAAAGAGAGAGAGAGAGAGAGAGAGAGTGAGTGAGAGAAAGAGGAGAAAGGTAAGAAAATGGTGAATTGAGAGAGTAAGAAAGGATGCAAGAGAGAGGAACGGTAAGGGACTGAGAAAGAAAGAATAAAATTTCAGATGGATATGAAGAGAGAGAGAGAGAGAGTGTGTGAGAGACAGAAAGAGGGAGAGAGAGGAAAAAGGTAAGAGAAAGGTGAACAGTGGGAGAATGCAGTGAGAGGGAAAAGGTGAGAGAATGAGATACATTGATTGATTGAGTCAGTGAGAAGAAGATTTCAGATTTCAAAGAGAGAAATGAAGAGTGTGAGAGTAAGAGTGAGTGAGAAAGAGCGAGAGAGAGAGGGAAAGAGAAAGAGTTAGGGAAGAAGAGATGTAGGAAGAGGAGAGAGACAATGGTGAACTGAGAGAGTGAGGAAGGATGGAAAGAGAGAGGAACGGTAAGGGACTGAGAAAGAAGGAATAAAATTTCAGATAGATGTGAAGAGAGGGAGAGTGTGAGAGACAGGAAGAGAGAGAGAGTGAGTGAGAGAGGAAAAAGGTGAATAGTGGGAGAATGCAGTGAGAGGGAAAAGGTGAGAGAATGAGACACATTGATTGATTGAGTCAGTGAGAAGAAGAATTCAGATTTCGAAGAGAGAAATGAAGAGTTTGAGAGTGAGAGTGAGTGAGAAAGAGCAAGAGAGAGAGAGTGTTAGGGAAGAAGAGATGTAGGAAGAGGAGAGAGAGAATGGTGAACTGCGAGAGTGAGGAAGGATGGAAAGAGAGAGGAACGGTAAGGGACTGAGAAAGAAGGAATAAAATTTCAGATAGATATGAAGAGAGAGAAGAGAGAGAGGAAAAAGGTAAGAGAAAGGTGAACAGCGGGAGAAAGCAGTGAGAGGGAAAAAGTGAGAGAATGAGATTCATTGATTGATTGATTGATTGAGACAGTGAGAAGAAGATTTCAGATTTCGAAGAGAGATATAAAGAGTGTGAGAGTAAGAGTGAGTGAGAAAGAGAGAGAGAGAGAGAGATATAGAGAGATAGTGGAAGA
Organism: Nilaparvata lugens; assembly: GCF_014356525.2. NCBI lineage: Eukaryota > Metazoa > Arthropoda > Insecta > Hemiptera > Delphacidae > Nilaparvata > Nilaparvata lugens. Next base: position 25,609 of record NW_024090653.1, read on the forward strand.
GAGGATGAGAGGGAGCAAAAGTGAGATAGTGTGAGAGGATAACAGAAAGAAAGAGGTTGAGAGGGAGAGTAGAGAACGATTCGCGAGTTCTGAAGGAATGTGAAGAAACGAATTTGTCGGAATCGAAATGAACAGATTCCTTGTTCATTGAGTGAATGTCGGGATGGCACTACAATACTATTGAATGATGTTTTGAAGGAGATACGATTGCCTTGTAAGATAGCAGAAATTGGAACGAGAAACTTGAAAGAGTGGAGAGATATAGTAATAAACAGGAACGAGAGAAAGAGAGTGAGTGAGAGGAAGACTAGGAAAAGAAGGTGGTATCTGAGAGAGAACATAAGAATGTTAGGAGTACAGATAATGAAAATCCTCTTCATGAAAATGTCATTACATGGTTCTATATTCTGTGTTGATATAAGAGAAAATATCTGCATCAAGGTGAAATGAAAGAAATTTTGTCTGCTCCACATAATTTTTTCAAGCCAAAAAATCTTGTGTGGCGCACTCACACAACTTTCCTTGCCGTTATGAAAATTGATCGACTGACGCTAGTGTTCCCGCGCATCTCAAGTCTACTATTCAAAGATCTAAGCCAGCTGGTGACAGGACAATAACGCTGCAGACACGATGTCTGCTATCTCTCCATAGTGAATGATTAAATAGAATCAACAGTTGTCAACAGTTTGCAATTTAATAATCTTATTTTCTCGAACTTCGAGCTTATTTTCAATTAAGTTGAAAACGTTACTGAACATTAATTGTAGAGATTTTTATGCTCAATCTTTTTCACTTGAATTTTTTTGTTTAAATTGTATCTGAAGCCTGATAGTTGGGAATCTAAAATCAAGCTTTGCATAGATGGGGCGGAGCTTCTGGAATTTTTACAGATATGGGACTTGTGGCAGTTGATAGAGCTTATCAATGACTATTTTAGGTATAAATTTGATCAAAATCGTTGGAGCCGTTTTCAAGAAAATCACGAAAAACCCTGTTTTTGACAACATTCTCGCCTCTTTAGCCGCCATATTGAATTACATTTGATCGAAATTGTTCGTGTCGGATCCTTTCGGATCCTTATAGGGGAAGGACTTTAAGTTCCAAATTTCAAGTCATTAAGCAAATTATTGGGAGATGAAATATCGTGTACAGAGACGCACATACACTCGTACACACACACACACACACACACACACACACACACACACACACACACACACACACACACACACACACACACACACACACAAACCCAAGAACCTCTTTTTTGGACTCAGGGGACCTTGAAACATATAGAAATTTGGAAATTGGGGAATTTGGAAAATTGGAAATATGGCAAGGAAAGTAAAAGTCCTCTTCATGAGAATGTCATTACATGGTTCTATATTCTGTGTTGATATGAAAGAAAATATCTGCATCAAGGTGAATTGAAAGAAATGTAATCTGCTCCACATAATTTTTTCAAGTCAAAAAATAATTTCTGACATTTCGTTCTCCTATCTTCCTCTACTACCATTATAATATTATCCTATCTTCCTCTACTACCTCACTAGTCTAGTTGATTGATGTGGCTGGCAACGAGCAGTAGACATATAGAGGTGACAGGAGAGAGAAGAACGTCCCAGATCTATTTAAATTGTTCGCTTTAGAAAGGTGTCTGTTGAGACGCTGCACACTCTGCACCAGACAGTTGCTCATTTGTTCTGCTTGCCGCTGGGCGAGCGACGCGGGGCTGCACTGCTCTGTCAAATCCCGCCGCGGATAAAAATAGAATGTGAATTAATGGTGCGGAATAAGGGCTGGGTGAGGTGAGGATAAGGACAGGGGGAGGGGGTGAAAAATGCACAAGACTAATGCTAATGCTTAGGGGGAAAAGAAGATTGAGGAGAGACGACTGTCATTAGAGACAGAAAAAAGATGATGATAAGTGGTAGAAGATGAAAAAGGAAAACAACAAAGAGATGATGAAGAAGAATAGAAAATAAGAAGGAGGTATGAGGAAGTAGAAGAAGGAGAAGAAAAAATCTGGTGTGGTACACTCACACAACTTTCCTTGCTCTTTGAACTGTAAGCCTCATTCTTAAACGAGAATAATTTAGGGGAATAACATAATGACGATTGGCGGCAACATATTTGAAACTACGATCAGACTTCTGTATATATGTACATATAATTGTTTTCAGAGTACTTTTTCCTTTGTGTAAACTGTGAAATTCGATTATTTTTTTTAAAAGTCGTCAAAACAGCTGTTCTACAACTAAAATATCGACAAGTGTTCTTTTGAATAAAATTTCTCAGGGATGGGGTGGACCCCCTGTTAGTTTCTCAGGTAGGAGACTCATGCCAGTTGATAGAGCTGATAAATAACTATTCAGGGTATTAATTTGAAAAAAAATCGGTCTAGTCATTTTTGAGAAAATCGTGAAAAACATGGTTTTTCAGTAATTATCCGCCATTTTTCTCAAGAATATTTCAATATCTTCAAATTCATACCATGTATAGCATGGATTCATAAGCCCTATCAACTGACATGAGTATCATTTCTGGGAAAATTGCAGGAGCTCCGTAATATTCTAGAAAAAAATGGCGGATAATCACTAAAAAACCATGTTTTTCATGGTTTTCTCGAAAACGGCTCTAACGATTTTTTCAAAATCATACCATGGACAGCTATTTATAAGCCCTATCAACTGACATGAGTCTCATTTCTGGGAAAATTGCAGGAGCTCCATAATATTCTTAAAGAAAAAAATGGCGGATAATCACTAAAAAACCATGTTTTTCAAGGTTTTCTCATTATATCGATCATATAAAATATAATACAATAAATCACATAATAATCTGATATCATAAATCAATACGGGTTCCCCTATATTCTCTGATGCGGGTTTATGGATAAAAATCGAATGATTTGTATACAGCAAGTTTAATTGGAATAATGAATATTCAAAAGCATAGGGGTAACTGAACAAATCAACCCCTTGACGTGAAACGAAACTCATTATTACTCTAATTGTGGTTTATACCCGCACACATGCATGTAATTACTGTAATTGAAGCACAAATCTACATACAAACTAAGGGTTTGTAATACAAAAGTAATTCGAAAAACTCACAACTTCAAATCAATGATATTATCAATGGACCTATTTCAATATTTATGCTCTTCTTGCGTACTGTATAGAATGATTATCTCTTTTGAATTTCTCCGGGATCAATCGATTTTACTTGTTGATTCATCTTTACTATATGATAGAACCTCTACATAGTTCAAACTCATTGATCTCTTCAATTCATTACTTAATTCAATAGAGAGAACATACAATTTCAATCATATCAAATAAAACACTCAGTATCAACTGGATATTCAAATATTTTCAAATTAAATATAAAAACTCTAATTATATGAACTAGAAGTTCTGTGAACAGTAGACCTCGCGCAGTTATAAACCGCAGCCTCCTCTTATACTGTCCATCAGTCGTCGTGTCGGCGATACAGTATGTCGTGTCGGCGATATATCGGTGTGAAAACGGCTAATGGCGGTTGGGGTTGGAGTATCAAAAATGCTAACATCAGAAGCTAATCTCCTTCAAGACATACTGGCAACAGGACAGCCCGAGTTCAAAGCAGAGAAAGTTCGAGAGACAATACTTTGTTATTTTAGTTATTAATTGCATGCAATCAATAGTTCATTAAATAGTGCATAAAAATTGCATTTGATGAGGCATGCAATTTATAGTCTACACAGCAGCTGATTTTTTACCAAGTTACATTGAGATATTGCATTGCATGCGTCATGGCATGAGGAATGCCAAAACAGTTGAACGTAAATCCCACTACAGAACATAGAGTACTAGTAGTTCTGTGAACAGTAGACCTCACGCAGTATTCTCATCCACAAGTACCTGATTGAAACTATAGACCTTATGGAAATACAGCAATAGACTGACGGCTTCTCGACACATCTGTGTAATCACTTGTCAGATGATTTATGATGAATAATCTATAGTCTGATTTTTACTCTAATATTGGTGTATGAAGGAGGCTCCTTTTTCCTTTTATATTATCCTTGAAATACAAAATTCCAAAAACCTTGTATATACGTCGACGCACAATTTAAAAAGGAACATACCTGTCAAATTTCATGAAAATCTATTACCGCGTTTCGCCGTAAATGCGTAACATACGATAAACATACGTATAAACATATAAACATTTAAACATTAAGAGAATTGCCAAACCGTCGACTTGAATCTTAGACCTTACTTCGCTCGGTCAATAACATAATAAAATAATATCAGGCTAATGAGTCCTAAGGACTGTAGAAATCTCTCAAGATGCCCTGTTATTCTCTCAGATGTTCCATTGAAATCTTGTCGGATGTAATGGATCAACAATATTCCATACTAGTAGGTAACCCTAGGATGAGGGGAGGGAAGGGATTGATGATGAGTGAGAGGTTGTTGATGAGGGGTGGGGAGGGGTTGATTATGAAGGGGATAGAGGGATGATTAGGGCTGGTGAAGGGGTAAAAATGGTGTGGGATTTACGGGAGGAGAGGAGAAGAAGTCGATAATAATCTTGATAAGAGGCGATCGTACAATGAATTAATGTCCTCCCTGGAGGGTGGAGGGAAGCAAAGGGACAGAAAAAGGGCTTAGAAGGGGTGAGTGTACGTCTATCCCTTATCCATCCTTTCATTCTCCTTTCTTGTCTTCCCTAGCATTTCTCATTCTTATTTTTTGTCTCACTGTTTTCCACATCATTTTCTATCTTGTATCTTTCTCAGTTCTTCATCGCTTCTCTCATTTTTCGCAGAGTTGAATGAGTTTTTGAGAAAGAGGGTGAATAATAAGAAGAATATAAGGAAGAAAAAGAAGGATGGAAGAAAAGGAACTTGTAGTACAAAAATATGGAGAGAAAGATGGTGAGTGTACTTCTCTCCCTTATCCATCCTTTCATTCTCCTTTCTTGACTTCCCTAGCATTTCCCATTCTTATTTTTTGTCTCACTGTTTTCCACATCTTTATATCACCAGGCATTTTTCATTCTTATTTTTTGTCTCACTCCTCTTTTCCACAACATTCTATCTTCTATCTTTCTCAGTTCTTCATCGCTTCTATCATTATTCGCAAAGAGAGTTGAATAAGTTGGTGAGAAAGAGGGTAAATAATAAGAAGAATGAAAGGGAAAAAGAAGGATGGGAGAAAAGAAACTTGTAGTAAAAGAAGATGGAGAGAAAGAGAAGTAAGAACAAGGAGAAGAAGGAGCAGGCAGCAAAATATAAAAATAGGCAGGTACAAGAAAGACAGAAAATAAGGGCGAAGAAAAGAAAGGAAAAAGAAGAAAGACCGTTAATGAGGGAGAAATCAAAGCAGTAAGTTTGATTGAAAGGTGAAAAGAGGTAAAAAACTATTATTTGATTGTTCTTGCTGTAATCATACCATATTTTGTACCATGGAGATTGCAGCACCACCTGGCTTCTACCATTAAACACCTCCCAGCGCAGGTATGACGTCACACATTGTCTTTCCCTTCATTGTCTGTTTCTCTCTCCATTCATTTTCTTGTCGTTGTTTATTGTCTTTGCACTATTGTCTATCCTTCTCTTTATTCATTCCCCTCTGCTTACGCTCGTTTTTCATTACACACTTTCATTGTTCTAGTATTTGTACCAGGTATACAGAATTTGAGTTGTGCATAAAAAACATGCACTATACAAATACAGTGAATGTACCATATACAGGGTGTTCACGGGGGTCGCCGTCAACCTGTCTCCCCGACAACTAGTCTCCTCGCTATTTTGATCACAGGCGTCAGTAAATCCCCTGGCAAAATTATACCATTGCCGTCAACTAGTCTCCCCGACAGTAAATATCCTACTAGAACGAAGGAGACTAGTTGTCGGCGACAACTAGTCTCCTCACACGCTCACGACAACTAGTCTCCCCGACAGTAAATCCCCTGCTGGATAGGCCTATGAGGGGTCTGGTTGTCGTGATCGTATCCGACAACTAGTCTCCCCGACAGCTAGTCTCCCCGACAGCTAATACCCTATTGAACATTGGAACCAGCTTGAAGCGGGCGGGGAAGTAGTACAATCACAGATACTGTTGTACACATTCTATGAATTCAAACAGTGTAGAATTTGACAACATATTTGTATTTTTATTCAATTATGGAACGGTTCTACAATATTGACAATGACTCAGGCGAATTTCTATGAATTTCGATTATTAGAAGAAAAGCTTGTTGAAGTTGTCACTTATATCACTGTAAACATAAAATTAAAACAATAAACTATAATTATAAAATAAACTTCCGAATTCAACTGACTTTGAAATGTTCCTTATTGAATTGGCAAACAGTTTCAGAATGAGTTTGTAAGTCTCGCAAGTGATTCCTGCATGTATGCATGGAATATAACATATATATATATATATATATATATATTATATATATATTATAATATATAAGTTGAGATTGCGATTAATCAAATAGTCTTTTTAAAAAATGAATTTATTTGTTAACCACATATTACAATAATTTTATATCTCGTGATAGAGCTCCGTCCGCTATGTCCGCTAGCTTGGAACTGACTACTACATACAATGTTACCTTCCACTACAATACTATGCTACATCAACAATAATGGAATGAGGAGTGCTGACTATATATGTAATTGGCTATATAACTCCTCCATCCCTAAAAAGAACTTCGGGGGTAGGGTTGTTAACAATGTTTACATTGGGTGAAACTTTTCTACTTAGATAACGATACAATAGAACAATTGACATTAGAATAAAATTACATACAAAATAATTGTCCAAAAACTTATGTTTGTAGTGAAAAAACTTTCTTACCTTAGGGGGTGTACTTGTTAACAGCAATCGGATTAAAATTAAGATGTTCTAAATTAATTGTGAATTCTGGTTTTTCTGTCTTCAATGAATTCTGTCTTCATTCATACTATTGATACGTTGTCTAGGTTCAATAACTTAGGTCGATATTTTGATTCAGACAAATGATTAAGTATTTTACCATTATAATAATATGTATTGTTGTTGCTA
>NW_024090654.1:0-28233 GCF_014356525.2 Nilaparvata lugens
TTGATAGTTTCTATTATGAAGCAAGGTGTAGTACGCCGAAGCCGCTGGAGGTGGAGGAGGAGGAGGGGAGAGACGCAGGATTACCGAACCCGCTGCAGGTGGGGGAAGACAAAGGAGGATTTGAGGAACCCCCCGCCGCGCTCGCTGCCCCCGCCGCCGCCGCCGCTGAGGGGAGAGACAAAGCCTACGAAGAGAAAGAAGGTCAAGCGACTGCTAAAATTGCTACAGTTGATCTTCACTGGTTTAAACAAGATTGTAATCAAATTATTGTGAAAGAACTTGCCATAATTGATCAGTTTAATAATTATATTGTGTTCCATTTCAAATCGCCATTTGCAAAGACAGAATTGAGTGCAAAATTGTATAACGATGCAACATGGTTAGAACGTCACTATCATAAAATAAAATGGGAAGATGGAGATTTAGAATACAATGAGTCATTAATTCGTGATTACCTTGCAGCTTATGAGAAAATTTTCACAAAAGGAACTGAGAAAGCAAAGTTTTTAAGAAGATTGCATAGCAACGTACAATGCATACCAGAGGATTTTCCAAAACCTGATTTCAGCTTTTTCACTAGTTCATGGTGTTATGCTGCATGCAACATTCATAAAAATAATCCACATTCTCGGTGTGCGTTATTCTCCGCCCAGCATTATAATTCTTTGTTGTTTAAAAATATGTATCAAACAAATAATTTCTTGTGCGAAAACAATCGAATGCAAAGTATGAAAATGGCTCCGATGTACACAAATTCACAGAAAAGAAACTTTGCTCGTTATTGATTCTTCTACAACGGAAAGGATCTACAGTGTGTTTATTGCCAGCATGCATTGAGACTGCATAAAGCGCGTACATGTTGTCTATCGTCAATTGATGAAGAAAGACCGCTTAATTACTCTATAATAGTTCCTGCCTACACCTAGTTTTCTTCATTCGCTCAAAATCATGGATCCGAGAAAGTGGTTGGCTCCCGACAACGAATTGGAAGTGAGGTTAAAAAACTGTATTGATTGGTACGATGAGTGTGAAAGTGCAATTAGGAAATCAACTCCTGAAAATTATAGTTTGGCGAAGCAATTGAAAGACATTTTTCTAAGCACGGTGAATTTAAATGATATAAGAGACTATCTATGTTATTATCGTCCTCATAATTTATGTATAGATAAGCTAATTAGAATTGAAGATGAAGTAATGTGTTGTTGTAGTGAAATGTGTAAATAAACGTTTTCTGCCTTCAAACGATTTTTCATTCCGATATCCCATTCACGTTTTTTAGTTTAGTTGCTGCTTAGAGCTAGAGCAGACACCACGTGTGTGGTAATCTTTAGTGCACGTGCGCCTATAACACGTGCATCTCATTAATTTAGAGCTAGAGCAGACAGCACGTGTGGGGTAATCTTTAGTGCACGTGCATATCATCAATTTAGAATTCTTCCCCCTCATTCGACTCGCATCAAACATCTGCAAGATGCAGTGTTATGGTTTTTCAAAATTCAAAAAATTATCTCGTCTCTTGATGTCAATTTCATTTAATGAATTTGATTCAATTGCGAAGAATATTAAATTTTCAACAGGATGTCAAGATGTTGATTTACCGTTAACAAAAACAGAAAATGTACACTTTTCGATTCTATCTGAGATTTTCGAACTGCTCAATATTCTAGACAGCGGTCATCTACATTATGATTGTACAAATGATTCGCCATTATCTGTTGTTAAAAATTCCGATGAACTTTGGAAATGCTTGTACGATATTGCAGATAAAAAATGTAAAAGAACGTAGAGATTTATAGCATTAGATGAGAGAGAATTTCTCAATTCAATTAGATATAGAGAGAGTCATTGACCTCACTTTAATATGGATTCACTTTAATCTGTCACCAAAGGAATTTTTCCCTCTCATCTATACTGGGAGAGAATTACTCAATTGATTCTTATCTCCTTTCGGAAAGGGTGCAGGAAAGAGATGACATGAGTAAAAGAAGGAGATCTCTATCTCTATCGTAGTAGAGTGAAATGGATTCACTTCAATTTGTCACTATAGCATTAGATGTAGAAATATGAATTCACTTCAATTTGTCACTATAGCATTAGATGTAGAAATATGAATTCACTTTAATTTGTCACCAAAGGAATTTTTCCCTCTCAAGAGATTTTTTCCCCCACATCTTTAGAATTCACCTCAATCTGTCAGCATAGCATTAGATGTAGAAATATGAATTCACTTCAATTTGACAGTAGACAGAGAGGAATTTTTCCTCCTAAAAGGGAAATTTTTTTTCCCTCACCTGGAGAGAGAGAGAGAGAGAGAGATATCTCCCTCTCTCTCTATCCCCCTCACCACCACTGGACAGGGGGAAGGGGAAATCTATTTTTAGAAAGAGAGAGAAAGATATATCTCCCTCTCACTCACTCCCCCTCACCTCCACTGGACAGGGGGAAGGGGATTTAGAAAGAGAGAGAAAGATATATCTCCCTCTCACTCTCTCCCCCTCACCTCCACTGGACAGGGGGAAGGGGAAATCTATTTTTAGAACACCCCCCGCCCTACAGGCGGGGGGAAGGGGAGGAGGGATGGATGAGGGGGGAGAGGGGGGAGGGGGATCTCGAGCAAAAAAGTCAGTCGGTTCCCACTAATATACTCTACTAAAGATATAAACTTCTATACAGTTATTTCCTGTCAAAATAAAAATACTACTGGCTAAATTATTCTTAATTTGTATGCAAGTAGGAGGTCAGTGAAAAAACGTTTTTAATGCTACATATACACTCACACACCTTTCTCTTTCAGGTCTGTATGTACGAAAAAAGGTTAAAAGAAGTATTATAATAGAATGAGAATCCAGATAATTGCAGAAAAATAATTCTCAACAGTTTCAAGCAGACATCCAATAAGCCATTTCAATATTTGTTCTCAAAAGTATTTTCTTCTCAACGTTCTCCAATATATCTCTTATATAATCAGGTAGATAGTTGGAAAATTCTGGTCCCAAAAAAACATGATTTTTTAAAAACAGTGTTATTACTCCCTGGGGTGTCTAGCTAAATTTTCAACTACACTTCTAGTTCTGTATACATTATAATTCTCAAACATTTGCCGACTTCGATTGCCTGATAAAATTACATAAAAGAATGATAAGACTTTGAAAACATATTTATAGCACAATAACAAACAATTTAAATATTGGAAAATGAGAAAAGAGTGTTCGATCCTTCTCACACCCTTCATACACCGTTCATTATCAGTTATTATTCAGAAAGCATGTAACAGCTTTTCGAGTTTTTTTGTTGGGAAGAATATTTTTAAATAATTCAATCAATAATGAACAGGGTTCTTGGAAAATAAATTCAATCAATAATCAGCAGGACTTATGGGGAATATATTATCAAAAACAACAATAAATTCAATTGTCATATACATCCAGAAAATGTAACCTGTATGATTAAAATAAATATAAATGGTAATTTTCTCAATAAAAACACATGATAATGGTCTTATCGATAGTATGAGAATGAGATCTGGATGTTTCATACAATTCCATTTTGTTCTTAGATTGAGTTACTACAGTATTTAGACCAGAAATAATTGAACATAAAAATATTGTACAATCTATCAGAACATAAGTTGATGAAATACATTTATTAGTCATTCAATTGATGATAAATCAATGTCCTCCCCAAAACACTAATTTCATGGAGTTCATCAAAATTATCTCATATAGAGTTGAAACTTTCAATATAGACTCGACGCGAGTAGACGTGGAAGAATTCATAAATTCTAATCTGAATAAGCCAAATCATTGCCAAATTCTATTTCTGGAGTACAACTTTCTACTATCGAGATGCAGTAAAAACTGCCACAGCTGTATTCAGACCATCTTTCCGAAACTTTCGCTGGATTTCAAGACGTTTCGAAAATGATGACCTCTACATTGATATTATGATTCAAACGAACAACTGCATTGTGAAACTTCTACTGTTTAGAGCTGTGAAGGAGTAGAGTAGGCAATACGCAATACACCTGAATAATGTTGAATAATAAATATAATATTGTTCAGTCTTGAGAAGGACCGAAAAAGGTGGTATGGAAAACTAACATGGAATATGCGTCAATTTTCCGATAGAAATATTTATTTGTAGTATAAATAGTTATTTGTATATCTAGAGTGAAAAGTACGACTTTTTCTCCCTGAGGGAAAAGTTTGAAGCCCGAGGCGAAGCCGAGGGCAACAATTTTCCTGAGGGAGAAAAAGTATTTTTCACTCGTGATGTACACAACATTTTTCCTCCATCTACACTTTTTTATAGAAACTGCAAATAAAATCATTTTAATAACTTACGTATTGGTGACAATGTTTCCTAACAACATAACCTAAAATCTAAAACCTAAAACCGGCCGTCTGATTGGCACTGCCGATTGCGCTATCTAGCAAAAGTTGTAACAATTATATCAGCTGGGTGTCTACCAAAAATGGCTGACTCCAGATCACGCGGTTCAGATTTGATTGCAGATCAAAAATATTTGTTGGCTGGTATTTTGAATAGAATTAGATATTTTAAAAATTGTATAAATTTTTATCGTCTACTAATATTAAGAATATAATATCATACAAACATATATTTCATGAGTTGATCAAATTTCTGGTTGTGGTATTGAATTCAGTTGACTCAATGACAGACACCTCTATTACGCTTTCTCATCTGAACTTAGACCTTCTAACCTATTATAATGTAAGTTTTTAAAATAGAGATGCTTCCCATGTTATTTAAATGGAGTCACTTTTACTCCCTAGGGAGTTTTTCTGTTTTTTACTACCGAGAGCGAAAAAGTGACACTTTAGTATTATGTTTCAGGGAGTAAAGTAAGTACTTTAGCCAGTAGGTGGAGGAAAAATAGTTTTTCCTCCACCTACTGTCAAAAGTACTTACTTTACTCCCTGAAACATGATACTAAAGTGTTACTTTTTCGCTCTCGGTACTAAAAAACAGAAAAACTCCCTAGGGAGTAAAAGTGACTCCATTTAAATAACATGGGAAGCATCTCTATTTTAAAAACGTACATTTGGAATAGGTCAGAAGGTCTAAGCTCAGATGAGAAAGCATAAAGAGGTGTCTGTCATTGAGTCAACTGAATTCAATACCACAACCAGAAATTTGATCAACTCATGAAATATATGTTTGTATATTATACTCTTAATATTAGTAGACGATAAAAATTCATACAATTTTTAAAATATCTTATTCTATTCAAAATAACAGCCAACAAAAATTTTTGATCTGCAATTCAAATCTGAAACGCGTGATCTGGAGTCAGCCATTTTTGGTAGACACCCAGCTGATATAATTGTTACAACTGCCGATAGATAGCGTAATCGGCAGTGCCAATCAGACGGCCGGTTTTTAGGATTTTGATTTTAGGTTATGTTGTTAGGAAACATTGTCACCAATACGTAAGTTATTAAAATGATTTTATTTGCAGTTTCTATAAAAAATGTAGATGGAGGAAAAATGTTGTGTACATCACGAGTGAAAAATACTTTTTCTCCCTCAGGAAAATTGTTGCCCTCGGCTTCGCCTCGGGCTTCAAACTTTTCCCTCAGGGAGAAAAAGTCGTACTTTTCACTCTAGATATACAAATAACTATTTTATATCACCCCGGAATATTCTTGCATTTTAGAATTCATTTTTCATCCTTAACTACAGCGGAACAAGATTGAACATAATGAAATTCCTATACTTTTTTGAATGTTGAATCTTATTATTATTATTATAAATATATATTATGTAATAAAATATATTTTTCTATTATTATATATTTGAGGAGGTTGATAAGAGTAGTTTGCAGAGGGGGGGATAATCTTACTAGTAGTCCTCTAATAAACCGATGGTTGAGCACACGTCGGAAGGGAGGGGAGGGTACGAGTCTTTTGTCTCCACTAAATCTCAGAAACAGTTGACGCTAGAGTAGAATCACAGACAAATAAACTGGGAAATGAAATTAATGATGCATTGAACGGTATATTATTCTATGGTAGAATATATTCAGCATGAAAGGAAGGTAACTAAACTTTTCACAACAAATGTTCCACAATATCCCCGAAATATTCTTGCTTATTCAAATTCATTTTTCATCCTTAACTCGTTATACAAGATTGAACATAATGAAATTCCTATACCATTTAAAATCTTACATTCTTGAATCTTACATTAGTTGAATCTTAAATTATTGGAGTTAGAAATATACACTAAGGACAAAAAGTTTCAACATGACATCCAAATGTCATATTGTTATACTAGTGCGTGATTAATCTGAGTATGGTGATGAGAGTTGAATAAACCTGGAGTTTCAGACACGTTCTAAATAAACAGGATTTTTTCGCAAGGATACATCCACTAAGTAATATCATAGAGAAACGATAGCATAGATATCCCATGGTAGGCCTATAGGGCGTTTTACTTTTACTGTTATCCCAAGCCGATTACAATCGATTATTGTCGATTTTTACTGTTTTGACCGCGTAAGAGTGTATGAACGGCACAATATGAGAGACTACCAGCGTCATAAAGCTTTACAGGAAAGAACTACGTGGACTATCAGCTCGAGATAACAGTAAAAGTTGCGACATAAACGCCCTATACCATGGGATATCTACTTATGCTATTGTTTATCTATGGTAATATTGAGTCGTTCGACAAGCGGCGGTCACCCGTCCAAAGAAAAATACTGGCGTTCGAGACTCATCCATACTGAGCATATACGAGTGGGTAACAATCCTACTCATTTAACAACTATATCATCTTCTTCATTGTATTATTCTATTGAACTTGACTCCGAATAGGGGAAGTAGTCCTATTTTGAGATTGCTGACTTCAATACTGTGCCATCTAACTAGATGAAACAATTATTTCATGATTTTTTTCTATATTTTTCTGATCATTTTCTATTGTGATTAAATATACGAAGAAGGGCCCCACACAGGATTACCTTTGGGGCTTCATTTATTTATTTATTTATTTATTTATTGATATACATATACATATAAAGGCTCACAGACAATACCATGAAGAGCCTTTTTCACACAATTGATAGATAACCATACTACATAATAAAGAAAACTTAAAAGATGAAAAATATTATGGAAAAAAATAAAGAAGAGAATAAGATAAAAAGTGAATCAAAAATTGATATAATAATAAAGATCAATAATAAAGATAAAGAAAACAAAAAGAGTTCCAGCCAGAGCTCATAACATTTCATGACTCAAACGAGCTACAAGATAAATTCATTTCACAATTTTTCTTAAATTAAATGAGTTCGAAAACGGATCTATATGTTCATTCAAAGTATTATATAATCTTAGACTTTCAATAAGAAACGTTTTATAGTGATGAGTAGTTCTCACAAAAGGGATGTTGAACAATATATTTTTTCTAGGCCTAGCATAAGGTACATTGAAATTCAATAAATTTATGAATGATGGAATATGAACTTTATGATTTAAAATGTTGAATAATAGCAATAGAGCATTTACAGATTTGCGTAATTCTAGAGAGTGCACTTTAAATATCGATCTTAACTCACTAGTTGGAAAATTAAAGGGACAAAGGCAATTAAATTTTTTTATGTATAAATGTCTCAGAATTCTATTTTGATTTTTTTCAATTTCATGAATGTCTGTCGTTATAAGGCCCCCAAACTACTGCAGCATATTCAAGTTTACTGCGAACTAGTGCATTGAATATTCTTAAACTAACATCACAATTAGTGAATGGTTTGGTATTGCGAAATATAAAACCCAGTAATTTATTAGCACTACCTAGGGTATAGTTAATGTGGTTCTTGAAATCAAGTCTTGGCTCCATGATAACTCCAAGATCTCGGATGTTATTAACACACTGTTATTTAGATTGTAATGATAAACATTTATTGTGCATGCGTAGGTGTTTGCTACACCAGTTATGTTCTTTTATTTAAATTTGTTTGTACAATGTTTGTTTTTGATCGAGTGAAATATTATTATTATTAAGTTTGAGGTTTTGCTTGACTACTATTCCCCTGGGCTCCGACCCCCAAGGAAGAGTGACAAGCAATTCTACCAGAGTGACTGCTCCACATGTCCATGTGGTAAACAATCATACTGAGTCCGTTACCATTAAATCGTTTGCCCTGAGTAGATGTAATGAACCAAGGATGACAGCCTTCTGCATCCGACCTGCAAGTGCAGTAGCAGCTCTCTCACAGGCTGGAATCGTTCTAAGGTTGGCCAAAAATGAAGCTCTCAAGCCTTATTATTATTATTATTATTATTATTATTATTATTATTATTATTATTATTATTATAACTTTTATTATTATTGATCACTGATTGATCATATCAATGTACTATTTCTATGGGTTTTTTTATATAATGTAAAACTTGACTCCTCCAGTCAAACCTTCTTTAGAAGGTTTTGGAGAATTTAAATTTCGTCTGGTTTATGAATTTTGAAATTTTCCACTGAAAAGGAATTTTTCTTATCTTCTGTCATTCTTGCTTTTTTATTATTCTTCATTTTTTTGTTTGTAAGATTTCTTTTTATAAGTGTATTTTTCATTTTTGTTTGTTATATTTTCTATAATATACTCCCTTTCTTCTGGGGGTACCAGGACGAAGGAAAAAGGAAAAAAAAATATTATTATTAATTCAAAAATCTGAAATCAATGCTGCGATAGATGATTAATTCAATTGATGCTTGTAAAAAATTAATAAATAAACTAATTAGTTACTATAGATGATTAATTATCTATATTATACTCTTCAGGTCAGTTCGAAGGAGGAAACATCCTGGAAGTATAAATCTAGCAGCTGAGTCTGGACAGCCAAACATGAACACAATCTAATTGTGATATATTGTTGAGTTGCTCAGCCGTGTAGGCCACACTCCAATGACAGCTAATGACAATACGACTGGCATCACACAGCCCTCAAAATCCTATTAATTCTCCATCATTTGTACGTGTGACAGAGAAACGGTATGTGAGGGTGAGAGAATGTGTGAAACAGAAATAGCGATGGTGAGAGAAAGTGTGACAGAGAAAGAAAGAAAAGATGGAGATGGTAAAGAAGTGGAGGAGTGGGAAAATGTTTGAGAGGAAGAGAAGAGAGAGAAAGTGAAGAGGTGGGAGTGTGGGAGAGAAAAAGAGAAGAGATAAATAGTGAAAAGGTGAGTGTGGGAGAGAAAATGAGATGAGAGAAATAGTGAAAAAGTGGAAAGTGTGAGAGAGAGAAAGAGAGAAGAAAGAAATAGTGAAGAAGTGGGAAGTGTAGAGAGAAAGAGAAGAGATAAATAGTGAAAGGGTGAGTGTTGGAGAGAAAATGAGAGGAGAGAAATAGTGAAGAAGTGGAAAGTGTGAGAGAGAGAAAGAGAGAAGAAAGAAATAGTGAAGAAGTGGGAAGTGTAGAGAGAAAGAGAAGAGATAAATAGTGAAAGGGTGAGTGTGGGAGAGAAAAAGAGAAGAAATAAATAGTGAAGAAGTGAAGTGGAAAGTGTGAGAGAGAGAAAGAGAAGAGATAAATAGTGAAAAAGTGGAAAGTGTGAGAGAGAAAAAGAAGAGAAATAAATAGTGAAGAAGTGGAAAGTGTGAGAGAGAGAAAGAGAGGAGATAAATAGTGAAAAGGTGAGTGTGGGAGAGAAAATGAGAAGAGAGAAATAGTGAAGAGGTGAGAGTATGGGAGAGAAAAAAAGAAGAAAGAAACAGTGAAGAAGTGGAAAGTGTGAGAGAGAGAAATATAAGAGAGAAATAATGAAGAATTGGAGGAGTGTGAGAGAGAGAGAGTGAGAATGAAAAGTGAGTAATAGTCTAGAGGTGGGAGTGTGGGAGAGAAAAACTGAGAAAAAAGAAATGAGTGAGTGAGAAAGTGTGAGCAAGAGAAAGAGGAGAGAGGAATAGTGTAGATGTGAGAGTGTGGGAGAGAAAAACTGAGAAAGAAATAGAAGAAGAGTGAGAGACTGGGAGAGAAAATTGTAAAGAAATAGAGTGTATATAAAACTGTACAGCCTATCACTCATGGAACAGAAAATGAAACAAAAGAAGAGAAACTAAGTGAAACAATGAAGGAGAGATGAGACTATATAGTGGAACGAAAAAAGATTGCTTTCAGTCAAACTGATAGAATTTCAAGTACCCTCCATCTCCCTGTAATTCATCAAAAACTAGAATTGAATGATGAAAAATTGATTATCACAATTAACTTTCAGCATTTTTTTGACAACTCGATACCGTTGCTCATTGGGTTTCATTCCATGATGAAAGAAATATGGATTTATTCTATAGATTCCATTCTATAATGGGTTTCATTTCAAGTTGATTGTCAAATCTATGAGAAAACAATGAGATTATCAAATATTGGCGAGGCTTATATCGGAAGCAGTATCATTGAAATTGGAATCACACTTCATAAAGTACATTATATTTTCTGAAATTAACGAACTAGAATGATAAATTTGTAATCTTTTTGTGTAGTTGAGATTTCAGTATATCTTTCAGTTGAATCTTTCAGTTTATCAGAGATTGACAATGGTGTAACAACCAAAGCCGGTCTTTCTATCAATAAAAACTGTGGTTTTTGTCAGTTTCTTAGTCTTTTTATTTGAAATTTATAATCCTTCATCATCTTTACTCTGATTAGTTGATTTTTATAATTTGCAGTACTAGGTCTCGACAGACCCACTGCACTAAACAACATTAAATACATAATGAAATGAGCAACATAAACACAATATAACACAAAATATAAGTTAACATAACGATACACTGATTATAAATATCTGACTGACTCGTCAACATAACATTTTTGGAACGTTCTATTATTTCAACTCAAGATATAATATAGCCAACGTTCTTGGTATATGAAGAGGTATAAACCGAATAATAGCAAGTATCTCCACCATGAGTAGATGTTGCTGTAGTGAACCGACCAATTTACAGCTCTAAAAAATCAGTTCTAGACTCTAGACTAAAATATAGTACCAATGATAGCAGATTGTTGTATTTAATGGAGTACTAATATGTTGAAATTGCAACACATCAATATTGACTATCTACTTCATTATGTTCATATCGTAGTGGCAATATAATAGTAATATTCATTCATTATCGATAGGAATAATAAACAGTTCATATCGTAGTGGCAATATAATAGTAATATTCATTCATTATCGATAGGAATAATAAACAGTTCATATCGTAGTGGCAATATAATAGTAATATTCATTCATTATCGATAGGAATAATAAACAGTTCATATCGTAGTGGCAATATAATAGTAATATTCATTCATTATCGATAGGAATAATAAACAGTTCATATCGTAGTGGCAATATAATAGTAATATTCATTCATTATCGATAGGAATAATAAACAGTTCATATCGTAGTGGCAATATAATAGTAATATTCATTCATTATCGATAGGAATAATAAACAGTTCATATCGTAGTGGCAATATAATAGTAATATTCATTCATTATCGATAGGAATAATAAACAGTTCATATCGTAGTGGCAATATAATAGTAATATTCATTCATTATCGATAGGAATAATAAACAGTTCATATCGTAGTGGCAATATAATAGTAATATTCATTCATTATCGATAGGAATAATAAACAGTTCATATCGTAGTGGCAATATAATAGTAATTCATTCATTATCGATAGGAATAATAAACAGTTCATATCGTAGTGGCAATATAATAGTAATATTCATTCATTATCGATAGGAATAATAAACAGTTCATATCGTAGTGGCAATATATAGTAATATTCATTCATTATCGATAGGAATAATAAACAGTTCATATCGTAGTGGCAATATAATAGTAATATTCATTCATTATCGATAGGAATAATAAACAGTTCATATCGTAGTGGCAATATAATAGTAATATTCATTCATTATCGATAGGAATAATAAACAGTTCATATCGTAGTGGCAATATAATAGTATATTCATTCATTATCGATAGGAATAATAAACAGTTCATATCGTAGTGGCAATATAATAGTAATATTCATTCATTATCGATAGGAATAATAAACAGTATACTGTTTGTTGTTCTGGAAAGATATAACATTAAGAGTGTGACAGCGTGTCACATGTATATAAGCGGTCAAATTATGACACCGAAGCCATTAATTCAAATTCAAATTTATTCCACACTCATAAATACATATTATACATACATAAAACAAAGCTCGAAATCAAAATATTAATGAAAATATTCTGTCCAGTACGCTCTATTTCTGGTTTTGATAAGGATGATAGTTATGATGATACTGATGATGATGATGATGATGATGATGATGATGATAATGGTTATGATGATGCTGATGATGATGATGATGACGATTGAGATTTGAAACCAGCTTTGAAAATGTTGAAGCACGGAGGGTTTCGAGTATTTGATATTACTGTCGAAATTTTTTTTAAATGTATGAATTTCTTGTATTTATAAAATAGAATTACAGTATTCTTCAAATTTAATAAAATAATAAAACAAGAATACAAATTATAACTACTAGTTTCGGTGATCACACCATCGTCAGGTTATAAAAATAATAACCTTTTTTTACCTGTAATTCTATTTTAAAAATACCGTCGAAATATAAGCAGTAAAATATATATCATTCAGAAAGATTCCTTCTGATGATTAATAGATAATTCAAAAATCATCATCGAAAAACCACTCATACTTTTTCAATGAGCGAGAAAGCAACGATAACTCGAAACCTGTACAAACTGCCCCTAACTGGATCTGTCGTGTTTCTTATTAATAGACGTCGACCAAGCACCGTATTTCCACTCCAGCCAGGAAAATAGTCAACTGACGGCTCCAAATGTTTGCACAGTCTTCCATTGCTATCTGACTGCTCAATCGTTATCATTAAGGAAGTGCGCACTGGAATTAGAAAAGTCGTTATGAGAAGATTGCAGAAGCAAAGCTGTTTGTTGTCTTCCGAGTCTTAAGTTTAGTTTGTTATTGGGAAGTTGGAGATACAATAATAGAAATGGAAGTTAAACCTAGTGAATTTTATTTACAGTACAATATTGTGTACGTTGAAGACTTTTATAATACATATATACTTGTTCCAGTGCAATATATTTTTCCTACAGTTACGTTGGAAAGTGGCCATTGCTGCACTGATTACAGAACGCAAAGAATCACTTTTCCGCTCTAGTGCGGGAAAAATTTTTCTGCACTCCAGATTTGCAACATGGCAACGCAAAATACTTAGTAGGTTATATGGAGCAACAGTGCAGCAAAATCAAAATGAAGTTGGTAACAGTGACTGCTGTGGCTGCTATAGTGAGCAGAGGTGCAACCAAGCACAACGCGCTAATTATTACTATTATATATTATAACCAACGACAACGAGGACTTTAGGATTAAGGTTTTTATCAATAATAAAATTACACAGAAAAACATTTGATGCATTTCAGGCAATTTTACCCATAATTACCCACTTTTCATATTCAATGGTAACTGTAGGAAAAACTTAATGTGAAATACGTGCGCAAAGTTCCTCTGCTGCACTCAAGAAACCATTCCGCCCTCGCCTACGGCTCGGGCGTAAACGTTTCTTTCGGTGCAGCAAACTGTCACTTTGCGCACTAGTTGCACAAATAACTATTATACACTATGTACGGTTGCTGCTTACATGATTGTTTTAAATGCGAGTGAATAGGTAATTGAATGATACAGAGTGGTTATACAAATTTCTGATTAAGTGGACTGTAATTTTAATCGATTTACTCCCTACGATAGGAGACACGGAATTACAATTAATAATTTCCGAAAGAAATACAAATCAACGAACGAGTCGAACTGTCCTGTCAACGAAGGCATTATTTATGCAAACCGACTGGCATTCGAAAACTACAAGCCAAACAAGAAAACAATTGTGCACAAGAGTGCGCCAGTAGACAGGGAAGATTCAAAACTATCTACTCAGCGCCAAACTCCATTAAATTCAAACGGCGTCAACACAGAGTGTTTCAGAGAAACGAAAAATTTTGAAAGTTGAATAATTTCAAGAAAAACAAATTTTTAAATCAAGTTTTTCATATCATTTGATAGTAAAATTAATGCCATTTTAGAATAAATAAAGTAACATTTATTTTTTGAAGATGACATCTTGCAGGTGTGTTCCTTTTATATGCAAACATTCATGTAGTCTCTCCGTCACATTGTCAATGGTTTGATGTAACATTACAACTGGAATTATTGAAATCACTTCTCGAATCTTGGCCTTCAATTCTTCCGTTGTTGCAGAATTGAAAGCCAAGATTCGAGAAGCGATTTCAAATTCCAGTTGTAATGTTACGTCAAACTATGGACACTGTCAAGAAGAGACTACAGGAATGTTTGCATAGAAAAGAAGCACACCTGCAAGATATCTTCTTCAAAAAATAAATGTTACGATATTTATTCTAAAATGGAATTGATTTTATTATTAAATGATATGGAAAACTTTATTTAAAGATTTGTTTTCCTTGAAATTATTTAACTTTCAGAGTTTCCCGTTTCTCTCAAACACCCTGTATTTGTGAGAAGCCAAGCTGGAGTATTTGAAGAGTTTTGATAAAAATGTACGTGACTTACCAGAGCTTCGAGCTATGAGATCGAGTAAGAACTCAATAAAAACGTGGAAGTTACCTAGTTAAGGAAGCTATAATATAACGAATAGCAGATGAAACTTGTGTTTTATTCTATGCCGATGGGAAGAACAGAAGAAGAGGTTTAAACCAAAGGAGGCAAATCAATAGGAAGTCTAGAAACTCACGTTTCGACCAATAGAAGACTAGTCAATAGAAAGCCTACAAGATTGAAATTCGACCAATAGGAAGCCGAGTATTGAATGTATGACGATGGATTTTGGAATTCTACTTTGCATTGAAATAACATATTATAAACTACTATTCGGCCCTAAGAATATTAGGTTTTGTGAAGCTATATGGGGAAAAAGCCAATTTTTCCATTGTCAATGATTTATGATTGTATCTTCCCATTTCTGGGACGAAAATAAAAATGGGAATAGAGAAATATATATCACATTCACCTGTACAAGCGGTTAAAAATATCATTTTTGTGTAGTTGAAATTGTGGTAATTATTCATATTAAATAAAAATACTAAGAAATTGCCAAAAACCACAGATTTATTGATAATTATAAAGACCGGTTTCGGTTGATACACCATTGTCAATCTCTGATAAACTCCATTAACCATATAAATCATTGTTCATCAGAGATTGTCAATCTCTGATAAACTCCATTAACCATTGTTTATCACATTGACAATGGTCAATGGTGAGATTGACAATGGTGTAACAACCGAAACCGGTCTTTCTAAGTATCAATAAATATGTGGTTTTTGACAATTTCTTAGTATTTTTATTTAATATGCAAGAGGAATAATCTTTATTCTTTGTAAGGAATAAAGGATCTTCATCTTTCTTTGTAGAAAGTGTTTTCATAATTATTTTTATAACTGTACCGCAATGGCCGCAGCTAATCATTATAATTTATTTTACTGTACAACTCATACCACTCCATTATGAAATGAATACTTAGAAGAATTTCAAGCTTACAGCGTCCACATACAATAGCTTCCAGTATAATTTTGAAAATTTTGAAAAGTTTATTGTATTAATTGTTGTAATTTTCAAAGGTAGAATAATTAAGTTTTATTTCCTTTTGTCATTCATAAGATACTCCCATTTAAATATTCTAGTACAATAATTATTATCAATGATTTCATTCTTCCGCAGACTACCACAGACCCGCGGGCGGCTCGGCGCGCTACCCGTCATCCTCCGCGGGCGGAGGCGGCGGAGGGGCGGCAGCCAGAGGCGGTTCGCTCCGCGGCGACCGCGACCGCAGTGGAGCCAGCGATCGCCTCCACCAGAGGCGGTTCAGCGCCCATGTGGGGGCGTCGCGACGCGAGTCGACGCTCGAACGCAGCATTGACGCGGCCATCAGACGTCCGTCGCTGGCGGCTGTGGCTGAACGCGGATCGTGGGGGTCCCGCTGGGAGTTCCTGCTTTCTTGTGTCGGACTGTCGGTCGGAATCGGAAATGTATGGCGGTTTCCGTACCTCGCTTATCAGAATGGTGGAGGTGAGTTATTACAGATTTATTTTCAAAGTTCAATGAAATCTATCGTAGTATGAAAATAGAAATGAAACAGAATATTCAAATAACGATTCCAAATTTCATTTCTGGTGTGTTCACACAGAGAACAGTCAGAGTCTATGAAGGATATAGAAAGAAGGATAATATATATATATATGCTTTCAAGGCCGATGGAACTCGAAACATCTTTCCGCTCTTTGTGTGTACACACCCTCAACAATATAATTATAAATTGTATTTTGATTCTTTTGATCCTTTGTTATTTTCATACTGTGTTCCAATGTTATTTTTATCTTATAATCCATTTTTTTTTTTACATTAATTTATTGATTCACGCTATCGGCTTTTTTGTGTGGTGGTGATGGTGAAATTTTTGCAATCATCGATATTAAATAAGAACTCTAAAAATCTTAACACAACCGTGGAATTATGATAACTTGATATAACGGTTTCGTTTGTTAAACCATTTATTTATTTATTCGTTGATATAATTACAAATCATATGAATATGATCGGGATAGAACAACAGGCATAGCCCAAAACTATTCTGTTCCCAAATTTTGATAAATAATGAAGTGTCCGAAAAAATAGTTTAATATGTTCTTACTGAGGAAAGTTAAAGTTCAAAGTTCTGTCCATCATATGGTTACATCCATATCATGGTTTCTGTGTAAAACCAATTATTAATCTCAGGTAAAATAAAATGAGTACGAAGCAGCCGAGTAGGCTAAAGTATTATATTAATAAGCAAGCGATATGATAGAACTCTCTTTTCGAATTTCAATCTACTGTTCGAAGAAAAATGTGAAATAAATTAATTATTACAGAACTGTCATTCCCGTTCACGTGTAAACAGATTCTAAATAACATTTCTCCAAAAATTAGCTGCCAATAGAGCATTGTCATTGACAATAATTGTTAAAAATAATAATAATAATTGACAACAATAAGGCCTCCCGATTTTTCCTAGTTTCAATCTTTAGTTCGATGAAGGGTACAAAAAGATGAAGAATAAATATTATTCTCAGAACTGTAATAATTCAAAACAGAACGAATTAAATGCTTTCAAGAGAACTCAAACAACACCATGTACCATCCAAGCAACAACCACTCACAAGATACACTAAAGCTTTCCCCGACAAAACCTCCTGAAAACCTTGAAATACAGTATCCTCGAGGTACAAACAACAATGCACAGATAACAGCTGGCCATTTTCCTCTTATTTCTATGATTGATGATTCTGACGAAACACTTGTGAAAACTGCAACATCCTCCTCAAAACTCATCCTTTTGCTCAAAACTTAGTCGACAGAGAGCTGAGAAAACCAGAATAGAGTATACAATAGTATATTTCGCACCTAGGGCCGAA
This sequence comes from Nilaparvata lugens, assembly GCF_014356525.2. Lineage (NCBI taxonomy): Eukaryota > Metazoa > Arthropoda > Insecta > Hemiptera > Delphacidae > Nilaparvata > Nilaparvata lugens. The sequence goes on from NW_024090654.1 coordinate 17,549, forward strand.
AATGAGACTTTTCTGGCTCGAAATCGGTTTTCAAGTCCGAGGCCGTAGGCCGAGGACTAGAAAAGATTGAGAGCCAGAAACACATTTTTGCCCATGGTGAGAACGTTATTTTTCGCCACACAGAAAAATAAACAATATAAATATGAGAATAATTTATTGTTTATCAGGCACTTCCGAAAGCAAAGGAAGGTCATAGCTCTAGCAAAATCTGAGGTAATCTGAATATCAGGAAATTGTCCAAGTATTTTTATTTTTTATTCTGATTTGTCTAAATAACCTAAAAGATTATGTTCAATTATGTAAGAGGTTGAGTTCATACTTTTTATTCTTCCAATTGACAATAAGATGATTTTATTATAAAAATGTTTTGATTCTTGAATAATAAACACAAATAATGAAACATTTTTTGATCAGCTGTTTTATCACTGAAATTTGGCCAATCTGAATGTCAACGTCAACAATGCTTGTTGTCGTTGACTTCGGAAGTTTAGGTTAGAAGTTCTATCAGGTACTCTGAAAATCGAATTTGAATAATTTATAATATATAAATCTATTCATCCAAATAAAATGATATTATCTTATTGCAGAATACTTATTCAACTCTAGAAGCATAAACTGATTCCGTTTCATAAACCATTTTGTAAACACGTTCACATCAAATCAGAATCAGCTGACTTCAAGGTTATTTTACAGCCCTAGGGCCGTAAAACTTTTACCGGCCTGGTAAGAAAACAGTCATTTTCGGCCTCCATATGACGCACGAAAACCAGCTCATTACATCCAAGTGGGGCGAAAAAATATAAAACCTGCAGAAATCATATAGTATTTAGATTATAGTTCTACTTTTCACTGTATGGTCTATACTGAAATATAGTATATAAACAATAAACTCTATATACCCTATACTCTATGCAATCTATATACCCTATACTCTATGCAATCTATACACCCTATACTATATACTCGATCTAATAATCTACACTCTATATAATATAGACTACATTCTCTCCGCTTGAAATGGAGCGAGAAACGAGACACATCTTCCTTCCATTTACAACCGACATAAAACTTTCATTACTCTCAGACTCCATTGTCCGTTACCTATGGCTATAGAGACATTCACTTCACACTGTCAGCCTGGATCCAATAGAAAGCATTGATATTATTCCGAAGTGATGCTGACAGTTCAAAAGTGAAGAAAGTTTCAGACGAAACGATCCGGTTTGAAGCATTATTCGATGGTTATTTCAGGTTTCATCGCGACGCCGCCTTCTAATGTCCGGCGGAAACTTGACTTTATTACTGCCATCAATTGCGTCGGCTATTTAGTTTAACGGAAAATTCGATAGCGTAGGTTGGCAAGAGGGAAAATGTTGAAGGAAGGTACAGAATCACAGGTTTCACAAGATCGTCATCAGAGAGACCTTTGATAGCGTCAACGATTCCAACGATTCGATTAACTATTTTCCCGATTCAGAACCGTCATGAATTTATTTCTTTATTTATATTAAAAATATACAATCAAATGATCAAATTGTGTCAGCTATTTCGTTTGAATGGAAAAGTTTGTTAAAAAATCTGGTGTGGCGCACTCACACAACTTTCCTTGCCGTTATGAAAATTTATCACCTGACGCTACTAGTTTTCACGCGAATCTCAAGTCTACTACTAATAAACAAAGATCTGAGCCAACTGGTGACAGGACAATAACGCTAGAGACATACGAGGTCTGCTATCTCCTAATAGTGAATCATTTAATAGAATCAACAGTTACCGACAGTTTGCAATTGGATAATCACATTTTCTCGAATTTTGAACTTATTTTCAATATTTAAGGTGAAAACGCTACTGAACATTAATTGTAGAGATTTTCATGCTCAATCTTATCCACTCAAAATTTATTGTTCAAATTGTATCTGAAGCTTGATAATTGGGAATCTAAAATCAAACTTTGCATAGATGGGGCGGAGCTCCTGAAATTTTACCAGATATGGGACTTATGGCAGTTGATAGAGCTTATCAATGACTATTTTAGGTATGAATTCAATCAGAATCGTTCGAGCCGTTTTCGAGAAAATCGCAAATAACCCTGTTTTCGACAACATTTTCTCCATTTCAGCCACCATCTTGAATTGCATGTGATCGTAATTGTTCGTGTCGAATCTTTATATTGTAAGGACCTTAAGTTCCAAATTTCAAGTCATTCCGTCAATTGGGAGATGAGATATCGTGTACACAGACGCACATACACTCATACACACAGACACACATACAAACATACCCAAAAACCACTTTTTTGAACTCAGGGGACCTTGAAACGTATACAAATTTGGAAATTGGGGTACCTTAATTTTTTGGGAAAGCAATACCTTCCTTACCTATGGTAATAGGGCAAGGAAAGTTAAAAGATAACGTTGGTTGAAAAAATAAGAAATGGAACATCATCACAGGTTTTACAAGATCGTCGTCAGAGAGACCTTGAAAGTTTGACCTTTTGAATTAGAGACCTATAAGTTAGAGCTTAAATTTAGAAGTATTTGTGAATACTATGAATAGCGAGTGGAAAGGGTAGCGTATAAAATTATAACCTTCACAAAATCGCAATCACAAAAACATTTGAATTTTGAATTATTCAAAGGTTTAAAGATTATCAACGCTTTCAGTTTAATAAAAATACGATGAATAGGCCCAACTATGAGGAATGGTTTATGCTTCCAGTTCAAGAATACAAAGAATACATCATTAAAAAGATTGGAAGAGAGAAATCAGGCATACCCAACTATTTATTCTACACCTTGAATCCAGATCAATAGAATAATCCCAAAACAAATGGAATCAAATTTTATTCCTCAATGAAACAGAGAGAAAAATCATATACAGTTTTATCATGATTGTCTTTTTTCGTTACAGCTACTCTTGAATAGAAATAAATGATAAAAATCTGAATACCCTTTTTTTAAATTGTTTACTTACGAAAACAATCATGAATATTCACAATCAGACTGAAGTACACTTCTTACATTCCAACACAATTCCAATTATTCGAAAAGTAATCTTGATGCGAATTCATAATTTTTAACATAAATAAATCATTTCAAACCAAAAAAAAATTTCTAGTAAACAGTTTCAAACGTGAAATCATGTCTTCGGTGGAAGTATGAACGATCAACAGAGTGATGATTGAAACATTTCTCGATCAGATTCAATATTTTTGCCGAGACGCAGTTCCAAGGAAGCCGTGATTGTGCATTCTGCGTATTGTTATTGTTCAATAATAGCGAGAGAGAGAAAGAGTGAGAGTGACAGGAAGAAAGAGAGTGAGAGAGATTGAGTGAGAGTGGGGCAGAAATAGCACGCCAAGATATGCTTGTAGTAATAACTGCGTGCTAAGGGCTTCCGACTCATTCTTCCTTGTTTACGTTTTAACTTGTCACAGAAATGATTGAGACATTTCATTGTGTTTACTATACAAAAACAATGTATTTACTTTATGAGGGGAATCCTAGCAGTGAAATAGTTATTTGTATATCTAGAGTGAAAAGTACCACTTTTTCTCCCTGAGGGAAAAAAGTTTGAAGCCCGAGGCGATACAGAGGGCGACCATTTTCCAGGGGAGAAAAAACACTTTTCACTCGTGATGTACACAACATTTTTCCTCCATCTACATTTTTTTATAGAAACTGTAAATGAAATGATATTAATAAGAGCTTGTTCACATGACAGCGACTTACGCTCGGTTGTCGCGCGGTTGGCAAATCGCTCGATTTACCAGTCTCGTACACATGACAGCGATTCATGAGCGATTTGCCATCGGTTAAGACCGAGATTACAACCGCCGCGATTCGCCGGCGACTACTAAAACCGAGCGATGCATGTGTACGGCACCATGTGTTTCCCTATACCTGGCAACCGCTCGGTTTGTCAACCGAGCGACAACCGAGCGTAAATCGCTGTCATGTGATCAGGCTCTTACTCACGTTCTTGGTAACAATGTTTTCTTCTTAGACCAGTTATAGAATAGACACGGCTCATTGTATATTCATACTGAAAGTCGATGAAGCCAACATCTACAGCCAAATCCACCCATCTTGACGTCACAACAGTGACGTCACGCATCGTAAAGAAATTATAGAAAACTTTTTTTGAGTTTGTTGTGTAAGTGTTTGTGGTGTTAACTTACATTGTTGTTGAGCAATGCATTGTTGTTAGCTTGGTTGTGACGTCAAGATGGGTGGATTTGGCAGTAGATGTTGGCTTCAGAGGCTAGACTTCCCAGCGTGTCTATTCTATAACTGGTCTAAGGTTTTCTTCTACAACATAACCTTAAAATCTAAAACCTACAAACCGGTCGACTGGTTGGCAATGCCGATTGCGCTATCTATCGGCAAAAGTTGTAACAATTATCAGCTGGCCGACTATCAAATTGACTGACTCCAGTTTGCGCGTTTCAGATTTGAATTGCAGATGAAAAATATTTGTTGGCTGGTATTTTGAATAGAATGAAATATTTAAGAATATGTATAAATTTTTATCGTCTACTAATATTGAGAATGTAATATCATACAAACATATATTTCATGAGTTGATCAAATTTCTGGTTGAGATATTGAATTCAGTTGACTCAATGACATACACCTCTATCATGTTTTCTCATCTGAGCTTGGACTTTCCAACCTATTTCAAATGTAAGTTTTTAAAATAGAGATGCTTCCCATGTTATTTTAATGGAGTTACTTTTACGCCCTAGGGAGTTTTTCTGTTTTTTCGTCCCGAGAGCGAAGAAGTGACACTTTAGTATTATGTTCCAGGGAGTAAAGTAAGCACTTTAGACAGTAGGTGGAGGAAAATATTCTTGAAGAATTGCAAATTGAAGAAACCATATGGAAGATTCTCTCTAGAACCATGGAGAAAACTATTCTCAATTTGAATTTATTTGTTAATCAATCGTTAGATTCTCATAGAATCTGATTAATTAGAACTCAATTAGATAGTTCAATTAGAGGTTGATGAATAATTTTGATTATACAGTTGATAATTTGATATTAGATATTATAGAATCTGAACATTGGACACTGTACAATGAACAACAACTTTGGACATTAGATAATAGAAGATTCTGAGACTACAAAGCCGGTCAAACCAAGGATGAATATTTCCCATCGTGACAAGAGTTCTGGTCTTGTAAATCTCATGATAACTAACAGAAATGAGGTTATATTGGCAAGATTATGCTCCCACTTTGATAAAAATGCACAGTGATACCTGGATGATAAGATTAACCATCCCTAAAGTGGCACTACCTGCTTTCTCTGAGAAATTTGGAGCGCTTTTTAGTGGCGTTGAAGGAAATCTTATCTTGGTGGTGAAATGCGCGAACGGCGACAGAAAGGTTACTTACTCTTTCAGGATAAGTGCGTCTTACGTTTATAAGTGGCGACTGCCACAGAATGACGCCAACAAAGAAAGAGAGAGTGAAGAAAAGGAGGAGTGTAGGAATCCTTCTTATTAATGATATCATTAGCTTGCTTATCTGGCCAGCCCTTTCACCCTACTTTCACTCTCTCTTTGCCGTTTTCTTTCTTTTTTGTTGCGAACTTACTCTTCTTTCTCTTCTTCTTTTACTCATTCTACTCATCCTACACTTCTCCTCCTCTCAATACCTCCTCTCATTCTTTCCCTCTTCACTCTCATTTTTTCCCACTTTCACTTTCTCTTTGCCGTCTTTCTTCTTTCTTATTTGTTACCAGCCTATTCTTTTTCCTCTTCTTCTTCTTCGTCTTCTTCTTTTCCTACTCTTTCTACTCATCCTACACACCTCGTCACATTCTTCCATTTTCTCCTCTTTCTCCGCCTCACCCTCATCTTATTCTCCTCTCCCCTCTTCCTCTTCTTCTTCTCCTTCACTTCTTCTTCCTCTTCTTCTTCTTATTCTTCTTCTTCTTCCTCCTCCTCTTCTTCTTCTTCTTCTTCTTCTTCTTCTTCTTCTTCTTCTTCTTCTTCATCTTCTTCTTCTACTTCGACAACCTACCTGTACGTCCCCTATTACAATATTTTTCTCGTTACAGTCTTATCCACCTCCTATCATGTCTTCAATTATTTTTGTCTCTTCCTTTTTCTTTCCTTTATCCTCAATCTCTTTCCCTTGATCGTTCACCCTCTCTTCGTCCAACTCTTCTTTCTGATCCTTCTCCTTTCTTATCTTTCTTCATCATATATCATCTTCCTCCTCGCCACCTTCTTTAAACCTATCAGATTCCTCCATCGATTCTTCTCCTCACCACTTCTCTCCCTCTTTCTCCACCTACTCCTTCCTTAAACTATTTTCTTTTCACTCATGTCTCCCCTCTTATCTTCTTCTTATGTACCTTTCTAGTAGAGCTCAATTTTATCCACTTTACCTACTTATTCATGTTCTTCACATTCTTACTTCCTTCACGTTCATCTTCCTCTCCTCCTCTTCTTTTTGTAGTTTTTTCTTTATTGTCATCTTTTTTCTATTCTCTAACTCTTCTTCTTCTTCTTCTTCTTCTTCTTCTTCCTCGTCATTCCTTATCCTCCATTCCATTTTCCTTTCCTTTTCAATTTTCACACCCCTTTTTACCATCTTGATACTTTCCAGCACATTCTACCTTTTACTCTTCTCTTTTTCACCTTTCCTCCTTTCTCATCCTTTCTTCATCTTCCTGCTTATCTCTCTTTCTTCCTCCTCCTTCATCTCTCACCCTCCATATCCAGCTTGGTTTACCACTGATATGCGGCGTTCAGACCCTGGCTAATGGATTATTAAGCCGGCCTATCTCAAATTCTATCTCAGACATTCCCTCTCCCTCTAATCTCACTCCACCTTCCTTTCTTCCGGCACACTTTCCCTTACTCCCTTCCACCTAACTCTGATCCCTCTCCCTCTAATTCCCTCTCACGTACAGATCAGCTTACAAAAGGAGCCGGCTCTTATTCTGTGTCTAAATCCTTGATATTTTTCTCCAGTGGTCATGTTGAGTGCTATTCTCCTTTCAAAAATCCAAGGTCAATGTTTACTATGGCCCAAGTATGGATTTTCTTTTTGTTGCTTAATGTTCGTCTCAATAACTGACCTTGACTTTGTTTGGATTCCAGATTGCATTCAATAAATGTGAATGTTGAGATTCCAGGATTCATCAGTTAAGGTTTAAGGTAACACGGTTTAGACGTCAAGGTATCTATTTTATTAAATACAAAGACTAAGAAATTGTCAAAAGCCATCGATTTTATTGAAAGTGTAACAACCGAAACCGGTCTTTCTAAAGGTGCGTACAGATTTACGCGCCGCGAACATGAGCAATTCACTTTAAATCAGCTGATGCCAAGCTTTTTATATCTGTATATCTTACCTTTTCTGTAAAAATACAGACATAATCAGCTTTACGCACATAGACATGTACGCACCTTTACTTTCAATAGAATCTGTGGTTTTTGACAATTTCTTTTAGTCTCTTTATTCATTCAATTTGAATAATCACCACAATATAAACTTCTCAACTACCCAAAAAGTGAAGGTATTTATTTGTTATTTTCTGTTGAATGTGTAATCAATAGGCGAACGTTCAACTTACTTCAAAATTGAGGAACGTTTCCACGAAATTAGTGAGATTTCTCCAAAAATTATTGATTATAATCTACAGTAACTACAGGATATAATAATAATTATAAAGCTTTATTTACATTCACAATTGAACAAAAGCCTCTCTAAATGAAGTACGTTTCTGGTTGACATTATGAATAGATTTTACATATTTACAATAGTTATTATTCAGGTTAAAAAATTTCAATTTTTTGTGAGTCCATGTGATATTATAATCTGCTCACTATTATAGGATAAACAACCAACAATTATCATATGATATCAATCTACAGAACACTTACCACGGTGCCAGTAATGCCAGTATTTACTTGATATCAACATCTTGTATTCCACTTGGATCTCCACGCTTTAAAAAGTTCATATTTGAAGCCATATTTACATCATATTATTTATGAGCGGTCAAAGGTTGTAGTAGACTGGATAAAATAAGGAATGCCAACATAAGAGCTAGTAAAGTAAATTCGTATGGCTTTTGTTGGTGAGGAGTCCCTTGCTGAACGGTCCCACCGCCTGAATATATAATTTAAGCCGTCAATGGGCCTTACGACTGTCATACTTCAGCCGGGACCGACAGTTAACGTGCCCATTCGATAACACGGGAGTGAACTGGTTAAAAAACTCTTGGTATTGAGAGGGTTTGAACCCTGGATCTCTATGCTGCTACGCAGGCACTCTATCCACTAGACCACGGATCACTCTAACATAAGAGCTGAATTGAATGTAGAACCGCTTTAGGATATTCTGAAGAAATATCGGGAAAATTGGTCTACTCATTTATTCAGAATGCCATCCGATAGGCTCCCAATATTAGCATTGGAGTACAAACCCGAAGGAAAGCGAGGCATAGGAAGACCAAGAAATAAATGGATGCCGGTACAGGCCAATAGAGCCTAATCCTTGTAAGAAGATGATTATGATATTCACATCAAGAAATGATGAATCTTCCTTTCTTCTTGTTTATAATCTCATAAACACTATATCCAGTATCAACATTCTATACTAAACAATATCAAACCATCACAAGTTTAATAATACTGTATTTGCCCAGTTTGGACTGAACTCCACCTTATTTCAAACCAAGATTTTTGTGCTAAAAGAAGAAAGTATCTCATGGATAGAATGAACATAAATTCAATAATCAAGAAATTTTGCCTCAATTAAAAATAATAATAATATCGAGTGACCTGGCTGGCTCAGGTCTGGTGTAAGAGTTTTCAGGTCGCAACTGATCAATTTCAGGGCCTCTGACATGACCTAACGACTACTTTTTAGGCAGCCGGGACCGACGGCTTAACGTGTTCATCCGAAACACGGGAGTGGCCCGAGATAAATATCTTGCCCGGGCCAGGATTTGAACCCGGGCCTCTGAATCACAAAGCCAGCATCTGATCCACTCGGCTACGGCAACTCCTATTTAAAATGACTTAAAAACTAATTCTGACTAAACTACATGACGGATTGAGATCTAACTAAACAGCCAGAATCACAATACCAAACTTCGAGATATCAAAAATATCAATATTATAATATATGTGAATATTTCATATTCTAGTGATAATAATGTAAAATATTTCTTCTATGTTTGGTTTTGAAGCATCTAAATTTAAAAATCATCTTTGTGGAATAATTAACGACTGAAAATTTTGTGTGAAGTGAACAACTACAAGACTTGACCTATTCCGGACTATGTGTAACCTTATCTAAATTTGAGAGAGGAATAGAACAAGGTTACCTTATTTTTTCTCACCCTATCATTTTAATGATCTACTTATTTTACCTATTGAATCAATAATTTGTCATATCTGAGCTGAATAACAGCCCAACCAATTTTTTCTCTGCGAAATGAAGAAATTATTTCATAAATAATACAAAACATTTTTTTATTCTAAACATGTTCCCCAAATTTCAAAATACTAACACACTCAGACAAAACTACATGTAGGATTGTGATTGAACTGAACAATCAAATAACAATTTGTCAAAAATGTCCGAATGCAAGTCTTGCTAATGGAGTGAATGATAATCCTATTTTGCAACAGTCTGGTGGAAACAGTCAACAGACTGATGGGTAATCCGCAACCTGACATGTCGTTGATTAACCAATCAGAACTGCTCGGTCAGTCTGATTGCCAGTCACTGATAAACGGAGCATGAAAAATATTTCCGAATTTCACCTCTCATGTTGTTCAATACAGATGAGAATTGAGGGCAATTTGTGAATGAATTTCGAGTCAATTTTCCTGCCTGAGTATCATGAATGACAATAATTATTGTATGAAATGGAGATAGAATAGTGGGATAGAGTAATAAGGAGTATGAATGGAATAATGGTATGGAATATAGATAAAACAATAGAATTAGTGGGAGTATTAATGGGATAATTGTATGAAATGTAGATAAAATAATAGAATTTGTAGGAGTATTGATGGGATAATGGTATAAAATATTAGCATTAGTAGGACTATGAATGGAATAATGATATGAAATAGAGATAAAATATTAGCATTAATAGGAGTATGAATGGAATAATGGTATGAAATAGCATTATTTCATTTCATTTATTCATAGACAATAACAGCTGATTTTTATTTCTGAGTGAGGCCAGTTCACAAATCTTCTCCCATAAGGATTACATGTAAACTTTGAAGGACCGTAGGAAAGAGTCCTGAAGTCGGATTATAAATTTGATATCCAAAAACAATCCTTGATGTGGATTTTATATCATGTTAAAATTTCATCTTAATCGGTGCAGTACTTTTGGAGTTTTTGAAGCGTACGCAAACCAACATAGCATTTTTAAATTTATAAGTAGGGGTATGAATGGAATAATGGTAAATGGAATATAGATAAAATAATAGAATAAGTTGGAGTATGAATGGTATGAAATATATAGATAAAATATTAGCATTAGTAGGAGTATGAATGGAATAATGGTATATGAATATAGATAATATATTAGCATTAGTAGGAGTATGAATGGAATAATGGTATATGGAATATAGATAAAATAATAGAATTAGTAGGGATATGAGTGGAATAATGGTATGAAATACACATAGGATAT